>NC_064646.1:438097706-438400737 GCF_023864345.2 Schistocerca serialis cubense
GGAAGTAGTTTGAGGGGAGGTGAAATTGTTGGACGGCTGAAATCTAGCGCGCCAAGGGCTTAAGTCGCGCCGGAACGGTTCCGGCTAAGCGAGCGGCACGGGCGAATCCAGGTAGAAAAGACGAGCAGCGTCGCAGAAAATGGGAAAATCACAAAGCTGGGAAAAGCTGAAAGATGGCTTCTTTCAGCTCTTTGATAATCTACACTGAAGCGCAAAAAAAACTGGTGTAGGCATGTGTATTCAAATACAGACGGAATACAGCACTGTTGTCGGCAACGCCTATGTAAGACAACGAGGGCCTGGCGCAGTTGTTAGACCACCTACTGCTGCTACACTCGCAGGTTATCAAGATTTAAATGACTTTGAACGTGGTGTTACAGTCGGCGCATGAGCGATGGGGCATAGCATCTTGGAGTTAGCGATGAAGTGGGGATTGTCCCGTACGAACATTTCACGAGTGCACCGCGAATATCAGGAATTCGGTAAAACATCAAATCACCGAAATCGCTGCGGCCGCAAAAAGATGCTGCAAGAACGGGACCAAAGACTACTGAGGATTATCGTTCAACGTGACAGAAGTGCAACCCTTCCGTAAATCGCTGCAGATTTCAGTGCTGGGCCATCAGCGTGCGAACCATTCAACGACAGATCATCGATATGGGCAGTAATCAATCTGGGACGCACGACGAACGTATCTGTCAGGGCAGAGCGCCGAAATTTGGCATTGACGGGGTGCGGCAGAAGACGACCGCCGCTAGTACCTTTGCTAACACATCACTTGCAGCGCATCTCCTGGGCTCGTGACCATATTTG
Organism: Schistocerca serialis cubense; assembly: GCF_023864345.2. Lineage (NCBI taxonomy): Eukaryota > Metazoa > Arthropoda > Insecta > Orthoptera > Acrididae > Schistocerca > Schistocerca serialis. Next base: position 438,098,520 of record NC_064646.1, read on the forward strand.
TTGGACCCTTGAAGAGTGGAAAGCTGTAGCCTGCTGAGATGAGTCCCGATTTCAATTGCTAAGAGCCTATGGTATCGTTCGGGAGGGCGCAAACTCCACGAAGCAAATGTTCCCAAACAACAATCGAATTTTTATAGATGACACTGTGCCACGTTACCGGTCACAGTTGCTCCCAACGGTCAGAGTTGTTTCCAACTGATTTGAAGAACATTCTGAACAGTTCGAGTGAATGGTTTGGTCACCTAACCGCCCGAAATGAGTCCCATCGAGCCGGCCTTAGTGGGCATGCGGTTCTAGGCACTACAGTCTGGAACCGAGCGACCGCTACGGTCGCAGGTTCGAATCCTGCCTCGGGCATGGATGTGTGTGATGTACTTAGGTTAGTTAGGTTTAATTAGTTCTAAGTTCTAGGTGACTGATGACCTCAGAAGTTAAGTCGCATAGTGCTCAGAGCCATTTGAACCATTTTTTTTTTAATCCCATCGAATATTTATGGGACAAACTCGAGAGGTCAGTTCGTGGGACTTGCAACGACTTGTTCCGTCCATGCAAAGTCGAGCTGCTGCACTACGCCGGTCTAAATGAGGTTCGACACGATATTGGCAAGTGACCCATGACTTTTGTCACATCAGTGAACAACAATACGTCTACAAATACATTTATTATATGCATACACCAAACATGTATTACGGCGCACTGGGTATGCTTCGCAAGTAAAAGGAAGCGAAACGGGAATTAAAGACAAAAAGAATTTTATTTCGTCGCACAGACGAACCTCGTTTCCAAGGTTGTAATAGCAATAATAGTGTGGAATCAACTAAGGAACGACACAAAACATGAAAATAATGATACTGCAGAACTGTTGATAGGCGAGTAAAACTATTAACTGTTTACGCTATAAGTGGGGAGATTTCCCAGAAAAAAACTTGAAACATGTATTTTACTACTCTCTCCGGGAAGTGTACAATATAAAAGCCTTTAATTCCACCTGTTGCGGTACCATAGGAGAAACAGGTAACTAGCAAAAGGAAGCAAAACTGCCTTCGCTAGACCCACTCTAGGTAGCGAACGGCGCTAATAGTGCGGTATGCGTCGTGAGTATAGTATTTACGTGGCTTTCCACAGCACACCAGGCCGGTCACGAACGCAGAAAGTGACACGCAATGCGCCGACTGACAACGGGGTGCGAAATTCTCAGCGCCTGTCTTTCACTGCATGCTAGCGGAACCAGAAATTCTTCCGCAGGCTAGGGCGGAATAACACACTGCTATCACTTATTGTTTTATGCATCACCTGACAGGAAATTGGCTACATCAACGAGATGTGATCTTGTGTAATAAACTGAAACATACGGAAAGTAGCAGCGGCGAAATAAGGGTTCTAAGTAGTTACTAGCGAGATAATAAAAGAGTCACGCAAGCAAGTTGGCAACCTGAAAAGGTGCTTGTTAGCAAGAGCAATGCTTCATTGCGTCTTATAGCTATACGGTGTGAACCCCTAACCACACCGACAACATTTTAAAGATTGTTCAGGTATATTTTTACAGCATCATTGAATAGGACCTCTGGTCTTCGGTAGCTTGTTACTGAGTAATAACATAATTACGTTTTGTTTGGTTTGTTGCCCCAATTAACACTGTTCTGTGAAACTACCCTGACAACGCTGAAAAAGCTATAATATACAATCGCTGGAATGTACAACACAGCACACACAGTACTGCAGCAACCCTAAGACAGATTAAAAAGCATTGCTCTGTGGTTGCACTGGCTTTGCGGACAGATCAGCCTGCGTTCAGTGAACCCATTCACAAGGTGCATATCTGGCTACTCTTTATCAGTAAATCTTTCCACACTGCCGTGAACACTAACACCGACAGAAGAAAACAAGTCTGAAACATAAACGAGCAATACGGACTGTAAGTTTTAGGGCGAAGAGTAAAGTGGGCGTTTTGACGACAGGAAGTGAGTGAATGGAAACACTTAGCTTCGAAGAAACACACAACGCATGCCGTCTTCATATGCTCTGTTCTGCAATATAGTTACAATGATTACCAGGTGTAAGAAAGTAAATGACATTCGTCTTCTACAAGACGTCCCAGGATGAATGGTCAATATTCAGGGATATCGCAGGAACTGTCAATGGAAGCAAGAAACTTCATACGGACATACGCCCTATTCCGAATCATTTCTGAGATAGAACATATTTAATGTACATGTGAGAGAACATCTGAGCCGCACTTATCCTAATACCTGAACTGGTCGTGTTTGTACATTTCCCTGGCCACTAGGAACGCCAGTCGTTATGCCGTTAGATTTTTTGTTAACTGTGTTGGGTGAAGTGTGAAGTGTGGAAACAATAGGAGAATATGCGAGATGAACTGCTTGCTTGCTTGCGTCATGCTTGCGCAGCTGCCCCAATTAGGGAATGTGCAGAGGCAGCCAGACAACCGACCTATGTTCTCCCAAGAGTGCACAAACTCCCTCAAGTTCGAACATTTATTGTGACCCGTACAACAGCTGTAATGTGAAGTGTACGATGACGCTTAGAAGTTAATGCGTTAAAAATATATATTTTTCAGTTGATACTTTGTAAATCGCATGCTGTAATGTTTACCAACTTTTGTACATTTGCAAACCTGACTGTGTATTGAATAATACAGCAATTAAACAAACTTGTACATTGACTGCGTTCTGTTTCAGAAACTATTCGCAATAGAACACATCTCCAAGTGAAGTTATTTGTGTCAACTGATCGTTGCTGTCTTATCGCTGAATCTTGGCCCTTCCGTCTGGGACACCATGCACGGTATTCCATACTCCTGTTTCCATCAATCGTTGCGTAATGTTCTTCCTGAAACTCTCAACAAGCTGTGGTTCTTTCAATTCATCGAAGTCCCATTTCTTTAATTCGCAGCCGTCTGCGATTTTTTCAGTTTTAATCTGCAGTTCATAATCAAAAAATTATGGTCAGAGTCCACATCTGCCTCTGTAAAAGCCCTGAAGTTCAAAATATTGTATCGAAATCTCTGTTTCACCATTATACAGGGTGTTTCCCAATTACTGTTGCTGGCTTTTAGGGATTGTAGAGAGGACTTACAAAGTTTTGAGAAGAAAACCATTTCAGTAACGTACCGTTTGGATACAAAATGTGTTTCAAGATGGAATCACTTTCAGATGTCGCACTTCATAGTGCGCACACACACTGACAACAGGATTCCTTCGTCGGTAATTCATGTGATAAAAGACACCACACACTGCGACTGCAACAACGGCTGCGAGAAAGCTGTCCGTTCACAGCTACAAGTTGGGCTGCCTGCGGTGCTGTACGGGTGCGCCGCATTCTCGACTTTGAAGAAGACATCATTCGTCACGTAGAAGAGAACCCGACAACGTGTACTCGAAACATTACCCAGAGCTCTACTCTGTGCGTACAGTGAAGCAGGACGTTCGAAAGTGATCCGACCTCTTGTGTCATTTTATGTCCAAAGGGTACATTTCCGGACGTGGGTTCCCTATCAGAACTTTATCTAGTAAGTCCTCTCTGCAAGCCCTAGAAGACTTTGATGAGAATTTTATGACAAAATAAAACACCTACAGCCGTCCTTATGATTTTATTTTATTTTATTGCGGCCAGTTTCAACGCTTCAGTGCGCCATCTTCATGCTGTTGTTGATGCGGTACGGATCAGTCAGTTGATGGTTGGAGTGCTGACTCAGTTGGTAGTTGATGGTTGGAGTACTGACATATTATCTGCCTATCCAGTTATGCTGTCAACTGATGTGATATACGGTATATAGAGATCATATCAACCCGTGCCGCATCAACAACAGCCTGAAGATGGCGCATTGAAGCGTTGAAACAGGTTGCAACAAAATAAAATAAAATCACAAGGACGGCTGTAGGTGTTTTATTTTCTCACAATAGTAAACGACTGTCGTCCCAAAGACCTCCTACCAAAAGGATGGACATACAAAAAAACTTAATAAGAATTGTGAAACGCTGTGTGTAACATATGATAAACCTTCCGGTGCCTCCAAGTCTCTTATATATATATACAAACTTCTTTTATGATTCTTCATCGAAGTGTTAACAACCATCAAATTGTGCTGTCCAACATTCTACAGGGCAGCTTCCCCTGTCATTCCTTTCCGACAGTCCATGTTGTTCTACAACTATTCCCTGATTACAATATCACAAAAAACTGGATGACTTACTTAGGAGAAAAAGCTTCACAAATTCAGCATATCAATAACGCTTTGGTCCACCTCTCAACCTTATGCAAGCAGTCATTCGGCTTGGTATTGACTGATAGTTTGTGATCTCATAGATATCGTGCCAGATTACAAATATGACTAACTGACGCGTTACAACGTCAAAATCTCGCGACTGTTGGAGGGCCCTGTCCACAATGTTCCAATCGTTCTCAACCGGCGACAGATCCGGCGTCCTTGCTCGCCAAGGTACGTTTTGGCAAGCACGAGGACAAGTAGCGAAAATTCTCGCCGTGTGCGGGCGGGCATTATCTTGCTGAAATATAAGCCCGGGATGGCTTGCCATGCAGAGCAACAAAACGAGGAGTGGAATTTCGTCGACGGTTGGTTGGTTGGTTGTTTCGGGGAAGGAGACCAGACAGCGAGGTCATCGGTCTCATCGGATTAGGGAAGGACGGGGAAGGAAATCGGCCGTGCCCTTTGAAAGGAACCATCCCGGCATTTGCCTGGAGCGATTTAGGGAAATCACGGAAAACCTAGATCAGGATGGCCAGACGCGGGATTGAACCGTCGTCCTCCCGAATGCGAGTCCAGTGTCTAACCACTGCGCCACCTTTTCGTCGACGAACCGCTGTGCCGTAAGGGTGGATGACAACCAAAGGAGTCCTATTATGAAAAGAAATGGGTTCCAGAGCATCACTTCTGATAGTCGGGCAGCATGGCGGGCGACAATCAGGATGGTATCCAACCGCTGTCTGGGCAATCTCCGGACACATTTTCACTTGTCGTTGTTGTTGTTGTTGTTGTGGTCTTCAGTCCTGAGACTGGTTTGATGCAGCTTTCCATGCTACTCTATCCTTTACAAGCTTCTTCATCTCCCAGTACCTACTGCAACCTACATCCTTCTGAATCTGCTCAGTGTATTCACATGTCCGACCAACCGGTCCCTTCTTCTGGTCAAGTTGTGCCACAAACTCCTCTTCTCCCCAATTCTAATTAATACCTGCTCATTAGTTAAGTGATCTACCCATCTGGTCTTCAGCATTCTTCTGGTCATCGGGCACAATTCGAATCGGGACTCATCAATGAAGACCATTCTACTACAACCAAAGATATTCCAGGTCAAAGACGTGTCTGGAGAGGCCCCAGACAGCGGTGGTATACCATCCTGAGTGTCTTCCGCCATAAGGGCGATGGGGTGATGGTCTGGATGCCATTTCATTTCATAGGAGGACGCCTTTGGTTCTCATTCGTGGCACCCTTATAGCGCAGAGATGCGTTGACGATATTCTACGGCCCGTTTCTTTGCCGTTCATTTTAGCAATATAATGCCCGCCCACGCACGACGAGAGTTTCTACTCCTTGTCTTCGTGATTGCCAAACTCAACCTTGCCCACCAAGGTCGATCTCTCCCCACTTGAGAATGTTTGGAATATTATCTGCAGGGCCCTCTAGCCAGCCCGAAAGTTTAAAGATCTAAGGCGCTAATCGGACAGAATTTGGCACGATATTCCTCAGGAGGACATCGAATAACTCCATCAACCAACTTCCATAAGGTCCAGAGGTGAACCAAAGCGTTATTGACTTACTCATTTTGTGACGCACTTTTTCTTGAAAAATCATCCAATTTTTCTGAAACTGTAATCATTCGTTTGTCTGTACATGTACATCACATCTACCGATCTCTGTCGCAATTGCATAATTCTTTCGTGGTACTCCTGGTTTTGTTTCTCCCTAGAGCGTATGATCGATGTCTTCCCGTGAACCGGATGACAACAAATAAACTACTGGTAAAGTTGTGGCTTCGATACTGCGTTCGCTATGCCGTTCGAAGTAAGTTGTCTGTATTCGATGTACAATGCAGGAATTATTCTTAACTGAAATGGATAGTTGGCAAACAAGAGTACGGAAGATCCAACCGTAGGGTTGCTGACCGAAACACTATTATAGTTTCATTGCGTCTCAGTTATAGAGGTCAGCCTATTATCTCCTAAGTCATTTAAACAGCAAAAAATAGTCGTTATTGCCGACATATTTTAAACACAAGTAACCCATATCGACACTGTGTGTTTTTCCCGCCTGAAGATGTACAAATACACTACTGGCCATTAAAATTGCTACACCACGAAGATGACATGATGCAGACGTGAAATTTAACCGACAGGAAGAAGATGCTGTGATATGCTAATGATTAGCTTTTCAGAGCATTCACACAAGGTTGGCGCCGGTGGCGACATCTACAACGTGCTCACACGAGGAAAGTTTCCAACCGATTTCTCATACACAAACAGCAGTTGACCGGCGTTGCCTGGGGAAACGTTGTTGTGATGCCTCGTGTAAGGAGGACAAATGCGTACCATCACGTTTCCGACTTTGATAAAGTTGGGGTTGTAGGTTCAAATGGTTCAAATGGCTCTGAGCACTATGGGACTCAACTGCTTAGGTCATTAGTCCCCTAGAACTTAGAACTAGTTAAACCTAACTAACCTAAGGACATCACACACATCCATGCCCGAGGCAGGATTCGAACCTGAGACCGTAGCGGTCTCGCGGTTCCGGACTGCAGCGCCCAGAACCGCACGGGCACTTCGGCCGGCTCGGGTTGTAGCCTATCGCGATTGTGGTTCATCGTATCGCGACATTTCTGCTCGCGTTGGTCGAGACCCAATGACTGTTAGCAGAATATGGAATCGGTGGGTTCAGGAGGGTAATACGGAACGCCGTGCTGAATCCCAACGATCTCGTATCACTAGCAGTCGAGATGACAGGCATCTTATCCACATGGCGGTAACGGATCGTGCAGCCACATCTCGACACCTGAGTCAACAGATGGGGACGTTTGCGACACTGCAACCATCTGCACGAACAGTTCGACGACGTTTTCAGCACCATGAACTATCAGCTCTGAGACCATGGCTGCGGTTACCCTTGACGCTGCATCACTGACAGGAGCGCCTGCGATGGTGTACTCAACGAAGAATGGCAAAACGTCATTTTTTCGGATGAATCCAGGTTCTGTTTACAGCATCATGATGGTCGCACCCGTGTTTGGCGGCATCGGGGTGAACGTACATTGGAAGCGTGTATTCGTTATCGGAATACTTTCGTATCAACCGGCGTGATGTTATGGGGTGCCATTGGTTACACATCTCGGTCACCTCTTGTTCGCACTGACGGCACTTTGAACAGTGGACGTTACATTTCAGATGTATTGCGACCTATGGCTCTACCCTTCATTCGATCCCTGCGAAACCCTACATTCCAGCAGCATAATTCACGACCGCATGTTGCAGGTCCTGTACGGGCCTTTCTGGATACAGAAAATGTTCGACTGCTGCCCTGGCCAGCACATTCTCCAGATCTCTCACCAATTGAAAACGTCTGGTCAATGGTGGCCGAGCAACTGGCTCGTCACAATACACCAGTCACTAAATGACTGTGGTATCGTGTTGAAGCTGCATGGGCAGCTGTACCTGTACACGCCAGCCAAGCTCTGTTTGACTCAATGCCCAGGCGTATCAAGGCCGTTATTACGGCCAGAGGTGTTTGTTCTGGGTACTGATTTCTCAAGATCTATGCACCCAAATTGCGTGAAAATGTAATCACATGTCAGTTCTAGAATAATATATTTGTCCAGTGAATAACCGTTTATCATCTGCATTTCTTGTTGGTGTAGCAATTTTAATGACTAGTAGTGTAATATGGGCAACACAGCGAATTTTCAATTACGAAACTGTCAGTGAACGACAACTCTAATTCGTACAGCTCGCCCATAACCGTATAAAAGTGAACGAGCATTGGAGTTGGCGGGGTACGAGTTGCTACAGAGGCGGTAATAGCAGAGCTAATGGCACGGCCAGTAGCTCATGGCCTCGCGGCTCACTGATGCTCAGGCGGCCATTCTGTATTCGCGGCGCGTTCGCTGCAGGGCGGGTATGGTTGTGGTCCGGCGAGTACTACGAGCTCCGTAATCACGTAGCCAGGCAACCTGCCCCCCCCCCCCCCCCTGTCTCCCTCCCAGCAGAGCAGCATCTGTCGTCTCGGGGAGGGGCGGTGTGATGTGATGGGATGTGGGTCAACGGCACAGCGGGCAGCCGAGCGCTGATTTACGTGGGTACTGACTACGCGAGGGGGTGGGGGCAGAGGGGCAACTTTCATTGCCGCAACCAGAGCTGGTCAGCAGATCAGCTGCCTACCTTCTCCCTAACCGCGCCGTCTAAAACACACACACAAACGTCGTGATTGAACACGGACCTGTTTTTTAATTGCACTTCTTTCCAGCGCCGTACAACCAGAACTAAACGATATGTCATAAACAACAACTCCTGTGGCTCTTTTTTTTTCTGACATGTCTTCTGACTGGTTTGACGCAGTCCGCCACAAATTTCCCTTCTGTGCCAATCTCTTCACCCTGAGATGAAGTACGAGGGTTGCCCAGAAAGTAATGCACCGCATTTTTTTTCTCAGCCGAAAACAATGCTACGAATGCGAAACGTTGACGTATGTATTATTCGAAGTCTCCTGAGTGAGCACACCAAGTTTCCATCACGTCCGACAGATAGCGTTGCTGCAGGACAGTTCCAAAATGGCGTTTGTAGCTGATGTACGGTACAAGCAACGTGCATTCATTTACTTTCTCACTGCAGAGAGAGAGAGAAAGTGTGGGGAATAGTCATTGTGAAAAGTCTATGGACCATCTGCTGTCGACAGAAGTACAGTTAGTCGCTGGACACGGAGGGTGAGGTCATCAGAAGGCGGCTCGGCGGAGCTCCACGATTTGCAGCGGTCGGGGAGACCATCCACGGCTGTCACACCTGACGTGTTGCAGCGAGCTGATGTTGTCATTCGCGAGGACAGACGCACGACGGCGAGGCAGTTGGCGCCGCATCTCTCAGTCAGCAAGGGAAGTGTGGATGCAATTATCTGCAGTTTTCTCGGATATTCAAAAGTGTGTGCAAGATGAGTCCCCTGGTGTTCAGAAATGGCTCTGAGCACTATGGGACTTAACATCTGAGGTCATCAGTCCCCTAGAACTTAGAACTACTTAAACTTAACTAATTTAAGGACATCACACACATCCATGCCCAAGGCAGGATTCGAACCTGCGACCGTAGCCGTCTCGCGTTTCCAGACTGTAGCGCCTAGAACCGGTCGTCCACTCTGGCCGGCTCCCGTGGTGTCTAACAGTGGATCACAAATCGTACAGAACAAACATTGTTCTTGATTTGTTGCAACGTTCTGAAGCTGAGAGGGAGGCTTTCTTGTCCCGGATTATGACAGGTTATGAAACCTGGGTTCACCATTTTGAGCCCGCAACAAAACGACAGTCGCCATTCCCACTCCCCACAGAGGAAAAAATTCAAAGCAGCTGCTTCCGCCGTTAAGGTTATGATCACCGTGTTCTGGGACTGATTCTCGTCGATGTGACGCCATTCAGAAGTGTATGTCAACAAAACTCAAGATACGCTTCCATCGACTTCAGCGCCCCAGCAACCCAGGAGATGTCTTCCTGCAACACGATAAACCTTGGCACCACAAAGGTCTGAGGACTGCTGAACACCTCGCAAAACAAGGCTGGACAGTGTTATATCATCCACCCTAGGTCCCTGACCCAGCCCCCTCTGACTTCCACTTGTTTGGGCCATTTGTGGAAAACCCTTTGAGGACGATGAGAGGTGATTCACACAGTGAAGCACTGGCTTCATCCCCAGGACAAGTACTGGTACTGACAGGGCACAAACGCCCTTGTTTCGCGCTGGAGGAAGGCCATAGAACAGGATGGAGATTACGTGAGAAAATCGGGTTTGTAGATAAAACACCATTCTTTCGTCTGAGTAATTCTCATTATGTTCAATAAAGAATTGTTGAAGAAAAAAATACGGTGATTTACTTTCTGGGCAACCCTTGTACTTGCGCCCTACTTCGTCAATTATTGGCTGGATATAGTTCATTCTTTGTCTTCCCCTACAGTTTTTATCCTCTACAGCTCCCTTAAGTGCCACGTAAGTAATTCCCTAGCGTTTCAGCATACCTTCTGTCATCCTGTCCCTTCTTCCAGCCAAAGCATTTACAAGACATCTTCTCGCATGGTTCATGTGTAAGTAGGCTGTTGGTGACGCCATGTAGCGCCCTGTATTAAAATCGCTGACTGCGCTGTGTGCAGTCTGTGGCTGGTTGGACTCATTGTTGGAATATTCGCTATTGTAGTGTTGGGCAGTTGGATGTGAACAGCCCGTAGCGTTGGGCAGTTGGAAGTGAGCCGCCAGCAGTGGTGGATGTGGGGAGAGAGATGCAAGAGTTTTGAGAGGTTAACATGAGCGAACGATCAGGACGTGTGACCGTGAGAAAAAGGAAATTTGTCAATTTTGATGTCACGAATTTATATGTATATATTATGACTTTTGAACATTATTAAGGTAAATACATTGTTCTCCATCAAAATATTTCATTTGCTAACTATTTGCCTATCCGTAGTTAGTGCGTTCAGTAGTTAGAACCTTTTATTTAGCTGGCAGCATTGGCGCTCGCTGTATTGCAGTAGTCGGAGTAAAGAAGATTTTTGTGAGGTAAGTGATTCATGAAAGGTATAGGTTATTGTTAGTTAGGGATATTCTTTTGTAGGGATTATTGAAAGTCAGACTGCTTTGCACTAAAAATATAGTGCCTCAGTTTAGTGATGATCAGAATAAGTTAAGAGAAAACTGTCTGAGTACGTTCAGTTTTACTCACCTGTTTCTGTATCAAATAACGTAGAAGTTTAACAGCAAAGTCATTCTTTACATTAAAAGGGGGAGTTTCACATGTAGCCACATATACCACAAAAATATATGAATATGTGTGTGTTTTTTACTTATATATTACAAAAATATATGAATGTGTGTGTGTGTGTGTGTGTGTGTGTGTGTGTGTGTGTGTGTGTGTTCCGTATCTTCTTCTAAACCACTGGAGCGATTTCAACCAAACTTGGTACGCATACTCTTACTGCCAGGCAACAATCGCTGCGGTGGTGAGAACTACCTACCACACATAGTTCAGGACATATTAGTCACAAACACTGAGATACCTGAAAAATTGTCGCACCATGCTTGAAGTTTTAACACGTCTATTCTTTATTACTAAGACAGTTGTGCAGTCGAGTCAAATTACGGAAATCTCTGCCACTTGGCAGCGCCCTTGCTAGCTTTCTATTGCGAAGCGGAAACGGCTGTAGCCGAAAACATTAGTCGGTTATTGTTCCGGCGTAAAAGTGAGACGCCGGCACGACGGTAAGGAACGTTAGAGAGGGCTGTGGAGACGACGTCAACCGATAGTACGCTGACCGACCCCTCTCTAGGACGACACCGAGACGGCAGCGACCTCTAGGCGAAGAGGACGTAAGCACCGCGCCACCTGGCCGCGGCCCAGTTGATCGCTAGCCGTTCTACGAGCTCTACAGCAGCGACTTAGCAACTTTATTGTTTCACTTGTATTACGAGTTGTGTATACTGAACAAGTTTTCTTATCGAGTCTGTCGTCCATTTCTTGCGACATATCATTGTAAATTCTCAAAGTTAAGTATTGTCATTTATCTAACTGTAATAAAAATTCATTAATACGATTTGCTTGGACACAACAGTTATAGTGCTACGAAGAGGCGTCGCCACAGTGACGTTTACAAAATCGCTTTGTAGACACGCGAAACAGCTACGACCAGCGTACAGGAACAGCCCGGAATCATATTGGAAACTGCACTTCTACATTGTACATTATAGATTTTTCACTGTACGACTGTTTCATAACTTCAAAAGTGTTTTCACGAATACATAGAAATGAAACTTTTTCGGTACTTCACTACAAAAAAAGTTCAGTTTTTGTTTTCGTTTCTAACAGAAAACAGGCAAAATGAATATCCGGGCAATGATGGATTGTAAGCTGTTATATAAACTACGTCTTCGACGAGGGAGGATCCTATAAATGACTTTAAGCAACACGTGATGAATGAATAGAAATTAGAGAAATGTTTACTGTTTATACATCTTACTTAAATTTTGTATTTTAAGAAAATGTAAAGGATTCTTACTACCTGCTGCTGAATAAATTCAGTATTTGCTGGAAAAAAGTCAGTAAGAGCAGGCCAAGGTTCCGATATAGAGTCTCAATTCGCCACGCACTTTTAACCTACCGCGAAGTTCCAGTTGAACCTTTAATACCACAAACGAAAATAATCTTCAGAATGAAATTTTCACTCTGCAGCGGAGTGTGCGCCGGTTTGAAACTTCCTGGCAGATAAAACTGTGTGTCGGACCGAAACTCGAAGTCGGGACCTTTGCCTTTCGCCGGAAAGTGCTCTACCAAGTTTTTTTTTAAATTATCATTTTGTTCTATATTGTTCGTTGAATTTGTTCGAGGCGGAAGTCCGATGACACTCGTTCAGGTTGTTCGTTGATCCGTTGACTCAGTTTTTTTTTTTTTTTTTTTATTACAGAGGGTAGCTAACCCTCTGACCGAACACGCTGAGCTACCGTGCCGGCACCAACTGAGCTACCCAAGCACGACTCACGACCCGCCCTCACAATTTTATTTCTGGCAGTACCTCGTCTCCTATCTTCCAAACTTCACAGAAGTTCTCCTGCGAAACTTGCAGAACTGGCACCACTGGAAGAAAGGATATTGCCGAGACATGGCTTAGTCACTGCCTGGACGATGTTTCCAGAATGGAATTTACACTCTGCAGTGCGCTGATTTGAAACTTCCTGGCTGATTAAAAACATAGGTAAATCCTTCACCTTTGCAGTTATATTACACTGAATTTATAGATTTTCAAACAGTTAGAATGGGAAGCAGAACCTTTGTATCACCGACAAGGTACCCACGCCTTTATGGAGAGAGTGGACGATGAAACAAACAAACAGAGACACCTGCGATGTTTTCTTAATGGCTATGAAGTGTGCCTGGAAATCTGACTTTTGAAGCACATCATAATACGTAGTATAAGCGCCAAAGTCGTAAGTTAGCTGGTAGTGCCCATGTGTAAGCTGCCAGAAGTTTCAAAATGGTTTCAACCTTTAAAATATATTTGAGTGCCATTTATTTAGATATGCCGGGTGATTATAATTAAGGTGCAGGTGCTCCCAAAAGTCCAATATTGCCTGTGATTACACTACGGCAGGGAACCTTTGTAGATATTTTAATGCCTCGGTTTTGACCACCAGGCGAAAATTTGGAACTGTGAATGAAAGAAAGACGTATATTAATGTTCCGATATGCAATGGATCAGCAACGGGACATGGGAACAAAAGCACAAACATGTGGGAAACGCATAATGTTGACTTCATTGTTAACTGCAACTCACGCAGTTCGTTCAATACGAGCACTGGATACATGAAAGAGATGCTGTACAGCGCCAGATTTGAACTTTGTGGCCAAACTCGAAACTGTTTTTTTTTGTTTTTTTTTTTTTAATGTAAAACGATTCCGCATTAACGCATTAGTATATCTATTAAATTTCGCTGCGATACTATAATTGCAGCCCGCACTGGACCTCCATGAGTTACTGCACTTTAATAACAACCACTCGGTATCAGCACATATAGTCTACGAACCACCGTCAAGTCCATAGCAGAGGGTATTTCGTATTGTGCCAGTTGTTCGGGCTTCTTCCCGTTCCATTTCACGTATTAAACGAGGGTGACTGCTTAAGCCCTTCTGTGTGTGCTGTAATTAGTCTTATCTCGTGCTCGTGGTCCCTGCGGAAGTGATACGTTTGGAGCTTTTGCTATGTTCCCAGATTCCTCACTTAATAGCGTTTCTTCAGATTTTGTAAGTAGACTTCTGCATGATAACTGGCATCTTTCTCAAGTGCCTGCCATAACAGTTGTCTCGGTATCTACCGTAACACTCTGTCATAAAAAAGTTACCTCATATGCTACTCTTGTGTGTATACGTTCAATATCCCCAATTTGAAATACCGTCCTTTACGGGCTATAAGACGCACTTTCTTCTTGCCTCCAAAATTCAGATGCATCTTATACCCGAAATTAATATAAAAATGTGCAGTGTTTGATTTAAAATTCCCGCCAGTCTTAAAAATGGCCATATATTCGATGCCGCGAGAAACCGATCTGTATCTGGCAAAACTGGATTAAACTGGCAGCAGCAGTGCATCGATGCGACGAACATGAATTGCGGGATTCCCAAGCTTGCTGCCGGCCGGTGTGGCCGTGCGGATAAAGGCGCTTCAGTCTGGAACCGCGTGACCGCTACGGTCGCAGGTTCGAATCCTGCCTCGGGCATGGATGTGTGTGATGTCCTTAGGTTAGTTAGGTTTAATTAGTTCTAAGTTCTAGGCGACTGATGACCTCAGAAGTTAAGTCGCATAGTGCTCAGAGCCATTTGAACCATTTGAACCAAGCTTGCTAACACGGTCTCCCGCCCGCCTCGACATAACAAACCCAGAACACTGTCTGCCTATGGTGGGTAATTGCAGTGTACGACGCCAGTGAACTTGAACTAAGTGATTTTTGTTAACGGTAACAGTACAATATTTGTTAGTAGCTGGTTTCGTAATGGAAAAAAAAAGATATTCACATGGTGCGGGCTATAAATTGAAAGTAATAGCATATGCAGAAAATGGAAACAGAGCAGCTGAGCGCCATTTCGGCCCTCCACCAACAGAAAAAAAGCCATTCGAGATTGGCGGACTAGTAAAGAAGAACTGAGAAAAATGAGGAAGACTAAATATGCAAATAGAGGACTGAATGCAAAATGGCCAAAACTAGATGACGTATTGAAAAGGATTCAAGGACACCGGCAAAATGGGATTGGAATTAATAGGAAAATGATTCAAATGCCCGCTGGTAAGCTAGCGCTACAGTGGAACTTAACAGACCTTAAAGGTGGGGTTGGTTGGTGGTACAGGTTTATGAACCTTCATGGACGTTGTATGCAAACCAAAACCAAAATATCTCAGAAAAGACCACAAGAGTATGAAGAGATTGTATTTCCATTCCTTTATTATTCAAAATAGAAAGAAAACCTGTGTGGAACTAAGCCAAACAGCGAAACTCCTCTGACCTTGGATGTGTTGAGTAACAGAACAGTTGCCGTGAAAGGTGCTGAAACTGTAACTGTAAAAACAAGTGGACATGAAAAAATACACTACACTGTTATCCTTTCATGCTGTGCTGAACGTACTTAACTTAATAATAATCCGCAAAACCTTCTGAAATACCAGCAGGAATAACAGCTTGCTGTTATTCCGGAAGAACTTACTTCACAGCCGGCCCCTGTGGCCGAGCGGTTCTAGGCGCTTCAGTCTGGAACTGCGCGACCGCTAAGGTCGCAGGTTCGAATCCTGCCTCGAGCATGGGTGTGTGTGATGTCCTTAGGTTAGTTAGGTTTAAGTATTTCAAAGTCCTAAGGGACTGATGACCTCATATGTTAAGTCCCATAGTGCTCAGAGCCATTTGAACCTTACTTCACAAGCGCAACTTCTTGATGTCTCGATAAGTAAACCATTCAAAGCTTATGTCTGGGAGACATGGAACAAATTGATGATGGATGAAACCCAACACGAATTCAAAACGTGTGTCAGTGGATAAAACAGTCGTTGTGTAGAGTCTAGAAGGCATTATTATTAAATCTTTCAAGAAGTGCGGCATAAGTAACGCTCTGGATGGCAGTGAAGACCACCTTGTGAATGAAGAGAATAACGGTGGCGAGGAAGAGGAAGGAGAAGAAGAAGAAGAAGATAGCTCAGATGACGATTTTCAGGGATTTTATAGGTTAGTTCGGTTTAATAAAAATGGTTCAAATGGCTCTGAGCACTATGGGACTCAACATCTGAGGTCATCAGTCCCCTAGAGCTTAGAACTACTTAAACTTAAGTAACCTAAGGACATCACACACATCCATGCCAGAGGCAGGATTCGGACCTGCGACCGTAGCAGCAGCGCGGTTCCGGACTGAAGCGCCTAGAACCGCTCGGCCAAAGAGCCCGGCTATTCATTCCATTTGACGTCTCTACAAATTTTTACTACCGAGCGTTTGTATGAGTTGACCGATTCCAATTGTGACTCACTGATACTATACTCGTAGGAAACCTCATTTTTTTCGTTTTGTGACGAGCATAATTTCACCTATCTGAACATTTAAAGGAAACTGCAAGTATTGGCCAGTTTGGTATCTCATCGAGATTTGAACGAATATTTGTGCAGTGTGGATAACTGTACCATCTGTCAGAAGTCAGAGGTTGCTCTTAATATTGACTGCCAGGTCATTAGTATACAACATGAATAGCAAGGAACCGAACCCACTTTCATGGAACGCAACTGAAGTTACTTTCACATAAATACGGACGTTATATAAAGCGTATATCACGATTGAAATTACCTTCTGTGGACTGTGTGGAGCAAGAGGAAAGAAAAGAAAAACAGCTGCCTTGTTTACCGTTTCCTTGTGGCCACACACACTCCACTGCAAAAGTTTCACACTCAAGGAAAAGTTGTGTTGCACGGAATATCTGAATCGCATCTGAGAGCAGCATTGTCCGTCGTAACCATAAACGTAGAATAACGCGATTCCGTTTTTTGCTACCTCGATTTATCGCTTTAACGGTTTCTGAAAACTTGCAGAAAGAGTCAAGGAACAAGTTCTGAATCGATTTTTGCCGTCCACAGGCGGTAAATCGGTAAGACTGTATATTTCAGGAAGCTATAACATACTGGCGCTGCACTTTTTTTTTTTTTTTTTTTACATCGGTGTTACTTTCGCTCGTGAACCAGTCCACACTTAACGCACCCGAGGAACAGAAAGGCCTCACGTCAAAACACGTCCTATTCTTTCTGTTTCCTTTTTTTTTAATTTTTATCGCAAGTGTTGCAGCGAGCTGCCATCGGCGCTTATCGCTGGGAAGGCAAGGCGTCGGTGAGTAACGGCCGCGTTATAAATCCACGTTGCGCGCTGCCGGCTGAAACTGCAAGCAGCGCTCCAGCGTTGGCGGGCGCCAGATCTACGGGATAGCCAGGCCAGACAGCGACGTATAGGGGAGGCGGCATTAGCTGTTGGCTATTAGCTACTGGCTACTGGGCGGCAGCCGGGCGCGGGCCGATGCGTCCGATAGCGAGCCGCGCTGTCCGGGGCCGTAACGTCCGCCGGACGTCATAAGCGTCGCCAGTGGCCGATCTGGAGTACGGAGCAGCGGCCGGAATTGGTACCGACAGTTCGTAAACACAGCGGACAAAAGAATTAGTCAACTCCTCGCGCCTCCCCCTCTCCCCCACTCATCCCCCTCCTTAAGCATACATCAGATTAATACCGTCTAACACAGTGGTCGTCAAACCGTTCTGCTCAAGAGCCAATACTGACATTGTGGGGCAGCACCCCGAGCCACATGTGCGGCGATCTTATTATTAACTGGAAACCCGCACGAATTACGAGGGTCATTTCAAAAAAAAAAAAAAATGCACACTATTTTTGTAAAAAAACAGTTTTTAGTCTGCATGTGTGAAAGTTTTACAGTGTGTAGATACATCCTTCCCGCTTGTTTTCAAACTTAGTTCAACCTGTTCCCGTGAGTGGCGCCGTCACAGCATGTCTTCAAGATGGCTGCTACAATTGACGTTCGTCAGAAGCAACGTGCTGTCATAGAATTTCTGTGCTGCGAAAACGAGACAGTGGGAAACACCCACAAGAGGTTGAAAAAGGTGTATGGAGATGCTGCTGTCGATCGCAGTACAGTTATTCGGTGGGCAAGCAGGTTACGTGATGAAAGCGAGCACGGCAATATTGAGGATTGTCCTCGCAGCGGCAGGCCTCGTACTGCACACACTACAGACAATGTTCAGAGAGTTAACGAATTGGTGACTGCTGACAGACGCATCACAGTGAACAAATTGTCACTCTACGTTGTGACAGGGGAAGGAAGTATTTGCAGAATACTGAAAGTGTTGGCGTTTAGAATGGTTTGTGCCAGGTGGGTTCCCAGGACGTTGACAGTGGCTCACAAAGAAACAAGGAAAACGGTATGCAGCGAACTTTTGGAACAGTACGAGAATGGTGGAGATGAATTTCTTCGAAGAATTGTGACAGGTGATGAAACACGGCTCTATCATTTTTCACCAGAGACGAAGAGGCAATCTGTGGAGTGCCGTCATGAAAATTCACCCAAGAAAAAAAAAGAAATTCAAAACCACCCCTTTCTGGTGGAAAAGTTATAGCCTTGGTGTATTTCGATTCCGAATGACTCTTGCTTGTGGACATCATGCCAAGTGGAACCACCATAAATTCTGATGCGTATGTGATGACATCGAAGAAACTTGAAGCTCTACTGAGTTGCGTTCGACCACATCGGCAAAAGCAACATGTTTTGCTGTTGCACAACAATGCACAGCCACATGTCAGTCAAAAAACCATGGAAGCGATCACAAAACTGGGATGGTCAACACTGAAGCACCCGCCTTACAGTCCTGACCTGGCTCCATTTGACTATTATCTCTTTGGGAAACTGAAAGACTCTCTTCGTGGAACAAGGTTTGAAGATGATGACTCACTTGGACACGCTGCCAAACAGTGGCTCCAATAGTCTGGTCCAGAATTTTACCGTGCGGGTATACATGCGCTGGTTCCAAGATGGCGTAAGGCAGTTGAGAGGGATGGAAAGTAAGTGGAGAAATGAAAATATTGTTCCTAAAGGATGTATCTACACACTGTAAAACTTCCAAACATATAGAATAAAAGATGGATTTTTAAAAAATAGTGTGCATTTCCTCTGGAGTGACCCTCGTAGTACGCTATGCGCCACAGAAATTTCAAAAATCATTGGGGGAAGCGGCAACAAAGCAGTTATTCACGTTGGTGTGCAGACTGTATGAGACTGGCGACATACCATCAGACTTTCGGAAAAACGTCATCCACACAATTCCCAAGATTGCACGAGCCGACAAGTGCGAGAATTATCGCAGAATCAACAACGCATTCATCGAAGCTGCCAACAAGAACAGTATACAAAAGAAGGGAGAGAAAATTGAGGATGTTTAGATGACGATCAGTTTGGCTTTGGGAAAGGTAAGGCACCAATGAGGCGGTTCTGGCGTTGCAGTTGACAACTGAAGCAGGACTGAAGAAAAATCAAGACATGTTCATAGAATTTGTATTCCTGTAAAAAGCGTTCGACAATTTAAAATGGTGCAAGATGTTCGAAATGCTTAGAAACATTTGGCTATGCTATAAAGACGGGTAATATACAATGCTTATGAGAACCAACAGGAAACAATAAGAGTGGAAAACGAAGAGAGAAGTGCACGGATTAAAAAACGTGTAAGACAGCGATGTAGTGTTTCGTCCCTACTTTTCAGTCTATATATAAAAGAAGTAATGATGGAAATAAAAGAGGGTTCTTAGGTATTATTAAAATTCAGGGTGAAAGGATATCAATGATAAGGTCCCCTGATGACATTTCTGTCCGCAGTGGAAGTGAAGAAGAATTACAGAATCTGCTGAATGGAGTAAGTCTAATGAGTATAGAATATTGAGGTAACTCGAAGAAATACGAAAATAATGAGTAGGAGCAGAAATGACACAACAAGAAATTTAACATCAGGATTCGTGGGTGATGTTAAGGAATTCTGCTACTTAGGTAGCAAATTAACCCTTGGCGGACGGAACAAGGAGGACATAAAAAGTGACTCGCACTGACAAAAAGAGCTTTCCTGGCGAAGGGAAGTCTACTGCTAATAAACATACGTGTTAATTTGAGGAAAAAAATTTCTGGTAGTGTACGTTTGAAGCACAGGAACGTATGGTAGTGAAACATGGGCTGTGGGAAAACCGGAAAAGAAGAGAATCGAAGCATCAGAGATGTGGTGCTACAGAAGAATGTTGAAAATTAGGTGGACTGATAAGGTCAGGTTCTTCGTAGAATCGCCGAGGAGAAAAATATGCATGGAAAACACTGACAAAATGGAAGGACAGGATGATAGGGCATGTTTTAAACTTATCACTTCCATGGCACTAGAGAGAGCTGTAGAGGGTAAAAACTGTAGAGAAAGACAGATATTGGAACACGTCCAGAAAATAATAGAGGAAGTAGATTGCGAGTGCTACTTCGAGATGGAGAGGTTGGCACAGGAGAGGGATTCGTGGTAGGCAGCATCAAACCAGTCAGAAGACTGGTGACTCAGAAAAGAGGAGTCCGAAGAAGAGAATCTGTAATAACGGCCCCCAAGTACTGAACGTTAAAACTCGGCATCATACGGGACATGTTGTGTCTACTGTTCTCTGTTTTGGACTGCTGCCACCCTCAGCGGCCCAAAAAATTATCGCACTGTAATCGCCCGATGAAATGCTGTTGTTTTGACTGTGTGGCAAGATTATTAACTAATCGATACCAGTAACTCTACTTTTATTTAAATGCATTATGCAATATGAGACATGATCAGATGGGTTTACTAAATGTTTTGAATGTCATTTTTTCTTCTATCGTTGCTACCAGAGGGGGGGAGCTCTGTGTATTAATTTTCGCATTCTATATACTTGCACATCACCCACAAAATTAATTGTATATTCTTACTACTGTCACGGTAATGGTACTAAGCACTGGGACTTACTTAATATCTGAGGTCGTCAGTCCCCTAGACTTAGAACTACTTAAAACTAACTAACCTAAGGACATCACACACATCCATGCCTGAGGCAGGATTCGAACCTGCGGCCGCAGCAGCCGCGTGGTTCCGGACTGAAGCGCCTAGAACCGCTCGTCCACTGCGGCCGACTCTTACTAATGTACGGTACACGTTTTTGATGTGAAAAATTGTATTCACTCGTCCGTCGAACTTCCTTGTGTGAGAAATTGCCGTCAGATATGAAACGCTAATAAATATGACGTTAGTACTGCGGAACAGCTGTTGAGACCACAACGAACAGACCACGTCTGTAGGTGTTTGTCGTGCAGTGCTTCTTTTGCCTGTGACGTCAACGAAAACTACCAGTGTAGGCACATGCGCGTGGTAGCTTTGTGTAATGTTAGAAACTGATGTAGCGTGGAAACGCGTTTAGTTAGGACATTGATTCGAATGTCGCTATGAAGATCTTGTGGAGAAATACTAGGATCCAAATTCACACAATAAAAATATCCGCCGAAATATAAGTTGAAAAACTTAAAATTACAAAATAATGAAAGACGTTGTCTCACAAGTCTCTTAAATCCACACCACCACCACGGCTGTCCGTAATAGTTAATATTGCCCCTCCAAATCTCCCACGACAGTAAGCATCAATACATGAATGGATGAAACTCAAAAAATCCAGATACTGTACCAAATCATGAAATACTGAACAACTTACCACACGTTCGATTAAAATACAGAAACCAATCTGGGTAAACACTGATCAGCTTCTCCGGAAAGCTATAATGTAAACGATGCATGGAGAAATCAGAGGACGTCCTTCCGTGGTCAAAAGAAGTTGGGTAACATAGATCCGACCATCAACACCCGGGTGCGAGCCAACCAAGACAAATATGGAACTCCGCTAACCGCATCAGATCTGGCCAAGCTGTTACTAAAGCAACGTCATACAAGTGGTGAATTACCGTTGATGACCAATGCAACTGCGGAACATCGGAACAAACACTGGAGCACATTTTACTCGACTACCCAAGTAGAAAATTCACGTGTATCTCAAAAGACTTCTTAGACGGTACACCTGCTGCAATTAATTGGCTGGTGCCTTTGGATATCCAGTTGTGATCGAAAATGAATATCGCAACTTCTTTTATCTTCTGCCGGCTCTCCATCTTTCATTCTTATCTATAGATACATATATACATGCTGATTCGTATCATTTTATCTTATCTCACACCAGATAAATTGTATGTACTTTGATAAATACAAATTCTGTAAGCCATGCACCAAATAAATAAAAACTCGCAGATGTGCTGGGAATTATAGAGAACGCAAGTCAGGGAAAAGCTCCCGTCGAAAGGAATCCAAAAAGCCTAAAATTCCAGTGCCGAATGAATGAGAGAGCTACGGCAGCGTCGAAAAGGAATTGAAACATCGCACAGACATTACGTAGCTGGTCTTTCGGGAATACAGCCGTCAGTGGCAGTCCAGACTTGTAGTTTATCTGGTATGTAACCAGTAAACTCTGTGTAACCACTGCATTAAAGAGATTTACAGTTAAATTACATATCAATACGAAACAACTGTTACGATTTTGTCGTGTCGTTTCACAAAAAATATGGGGTGTGGACCCGAACTGCGCCCATGGATTTTTTTTTTTTACCCTTCCTTTTGTTAATGTACCACCACTGCTGCCCAGCAAAGTTTCAGCAAATGATGCTGTAGCGCTCATTCGGTATGAGGGATGCAGGGAAGTGACGTAACGTGGATTGCAGTGTTAAGTTGCCTTAGTAACATTCGCATTCTGAAACTATAAGATATTTTCTTTGTAGCCTAACAACTTTATTCTAAAGAAAATAAACAAAAAACATAATCAATTATTATATTAAATAAAGTTATATGTCTTGTAAATAACAGCATAAACTTTTTTAACATAATTTACAATTGTTTTTAATAATTTAAATAAAACTCGGTCCTATTTTTACTTTACTTTAAAATTCGGACGCTTTTCAAAACAAATTATTTCAAGACATGCTTTTGTGAAGAGGTATGTTTCAGTATCTTGTCGGGTACCTATTTTGTTGTATCACTTGTTTCAAACGCTGCTGCGTACTGTTAAAGGTCTTTTTTAAAGAGATGGTTCACAGACCGCCCCATACCTCTACGAATGCACGTATGGTTTCCTCCTAGGCACTGTTCCATTGTAACCACCTTCTTTGAGTGCTCTGCGAATCGTTTGGCGATATACCTTCTTTCCAGTCTCGGTTAGAAGCTCACTTGCTAATTTGGGTGCACTGAGCGTCTTTTACGTTTCATGTTAGATTCCCCTTCTCACGTGCATCCAACTTCTGTGGTTGGCGCTTTTGATGTATATATACGTTCCTCGTTTTTCAACTATCTGACGACATCTGCCACAGTATTCTTATTCATGATGAGCATGCAGCACTTTGTTTATATGATTTACCTTTCGCTTGTGAAAAATCACAAGCTGTCGTATATCAACACGTATTGAATTAGAGTGACATTGTACCATCTGAATAGTCGTCCGCGCATGTCAACAAACACTGCCTTCTAACTTAGAGTACACAGGGTGTCCTTTAATAAAAACAACAAACTGCAGGGACTGCTTCATGACTCGAAATGGAGGAAAAACAGTCCTATGAACTTTTGTGCGGAAACCGACGGAGTGCGCAAACGACACCAAATCATCCCAGAATATAGTAAAGATCTGCATCGTCTCCATGTCGAAACAGATGTTCAAAGTGGTCTCCATAGAGACAGTAGCGGTTGTCGTGCAGGATACACATAATCCTACTTTGGTTTACACCATATTGGCGGGTCACTTGCCTGGAGGTTGTATTAGGATTCGTCTCAGTGTCCTGGAGAACCCGGTCCTCCATATCTGGTGCACGCGTAGTCCAGTCTGAAAGCATCCATGATCACACGAACGCCCAAAAACGGACTGAATCGTAGTGTGATTTGCTTGATGTCTCTGACGATGTCTTGGTATAATCGTACTGCCTCTCGACCGTTTCCCCGTTTCCATCTGCTTGGCCGTACACAAATACCATCTCGGCCTGTTCCCTACATGAATACTGGACCATTTTGCTGATTACAGTGCGCTGCGTTAATCACACAGCCTACAACACACAAGGAACACACGGAATCTGGTCAGAGGAATACTCATTCGTCAGCGTCATCCACCGTGGCAACGATATATTTCCGGACACTTGTTCATAGAGCTCATACGGCCACTTTTTCCCGCCGGCTAGTGTGGCCGAGCGGTTCTAGGCACTTCAGTCTGGAACCGTGCGACCGCTACTGTCGCAGGTTCGAATCCTGCCTCGGGCATGGATGTGTGTGATGTCCTTAGGTTAGTTAGGTTTAAGTAGTTCTAAGTTCTAGGGGACTGATGACCTCACCTGTTCAGTCCCATAGTGCTCAGAGCCATTTGAACCATTTGAACCTTTTTTCCTCCATTTCCAGTCACGCGTCCGTCCCTGCAGTCTGTCGGCTTTATTAAAATTCACCTTGTATAGCTTAGAGTGAACGAACAAAACAAATGCTACACTGCCAAATATCAAAGTAACGGGAAAATAGTACAGTATTTTGTTTAATCGTACTATTTAAGAACTATTGTAAGTTCTATAAAAACGTTCATACTGTGATGTACTTGAGATCTACCTTGATTTAATACTTGATTAATTTTATATTTGTTTTGTTAAGACTAGAGTTATGGCGCTACGAAGTAAAAAATGGTTCAAATGGCTCCACTATGGGACAACATCTGAGTTCATCAGTCCCCTAGAACTTAGAACTAGTTAAACCTAACTAACCTAAGGACATCACAGACATCCATGCCCGAGGCAAAATTCGAACCTGCGACTGTAGCGATCGCGCGGTTCCAGACTGAAGCGCCTAGAAACGCTCGGCCACACGAGCAGGCTACGAAGTAAAAATCTCGTAGTATCCGAACCTCACTTTAGCAGCAGCAGCAGGTAATTGTTCAAGTGCAATGAAGTGAGGGTGAAGACAGGATCATGAAGAAGAAAACAGGAATAGGAGGAGGAGGAAATGAGTGTGAAAAATCTCGACGCTTTCCCGTAGGTCGATCCCGCTGACCCGGCGAGAGTGCTGGGAGTGTGGAATTCGCTGCTCGCTCATTTTCTCGTCAGCCAAGTGGACGGCAGGTCTTCCGCAACAGCTGGCTCGGCTACGGAAAGCTGAGGGCTGCCGTGTCAGACCGAGACTTACAATCAGAGTCGGAGAACCGCGGGACTCGGCAACTCCACGCGCGACTGCGCTCCGCTAGGCCGCGCTTTCACCGACCAGGGGTCAAGCGATTGATCACCGCCGCAGGAAAGCGGCGCTGTGTCTGAAGCCCGTGTTTAAGAAGGGGCCGCGGCTCTGCTGGCCTGATAGATGGGCGGCGGCGACCCGTGTGGGAAAGTGAACAGCCGCGAGTCCCGGACCCTCCAGTGCGCATGTGTGTGTCATTAGCACGGCTCTGCGCGGCGGAAGGTCGCGGAGAATTACACTGCCGGGAGGAACACGCGAAAGCAAAACCATCTCTGTGACGAGGGCAGTACACACCCAACGGCTCACCGAATTTGCTCGTCTTCCGCACGGCTGTAGCACATACTTGGACGTAACGAATGTTGCTGTAGTACAAAGTGCATCTGAGCGTTTTCAAGAACCGCACGTTCAGATTTTCACAAGCCTTTTTGAGCCGTGGAAAAAAAAATTCTGTTTTGAAGAGCGCGCCGCAGCGCGTTGTGTGAAGCAGTCGCCCTCCGTTTCTGGCGGTGGCGCCGCTGTAGCAATCGCAGCTTTGGTGTCTCCCTCTGGTGGAAAAGTGGGTCAGTTGGTCAGCCGGGTCAGTGTGGGGCAGTCAGTGTCTGTCTGCTAGTATGTGTTAGGCTGCCAGTCTGCTCGAGTTTGTTCAGGCAATGGTCATTGGCGGCTGGATCGATCGGTTGGTCGGTCGCGCACTGAGACACAAGATGAATTGTCCGTCTTGAGCGTCGGCGCATGTGAGGTCGCCACGTCAGTCCAGTGGGCCGCGCCGTATGGCGAGGAGTAGTGGCTTCGCGGCCGACACAACAGGAGTCAATCCACGACATCGGTCTGGCCGGTGCGAGCTGCGACGCCGTGAGACGGGAGATCGGCGCGCCTTCCTGCGTCCATTGAAGCGGCTCGCAGCGGACGGTCCGGCAGAGCGTTTTAGGGGTGCTGCGCTAGGTCTTCGCAGTTTATTAGAAGTTAAGTGATTCGTGATATGTTTGTTAAATTCTACTTGCTTCTTGGTCAGTCTCTCGTTCCCAGCTTGCTCGTTTGTCTCCCGTCTGCATTTGTTAGGCAGTTAGTGTCTGTCTGTCGGTCTGCCGTACGTAAATAGCTGCCGCTGTCATGTTTGTCGCATTCGGTGTTAACGAATTTATTGCTTGAAGTGTAACAGCCGAATTCCTGAAATATGTTTTTATTTTGCCTATCATCTTGAGAGGCGGTATATGTGTAATGTAGAGCATGTTTGTATATTTTATGTAAGACTGCATTTCATGGGTTTTTATTAATTGGTCATTTTAGTATATGAAGTTGCCACCCTTCCACTGTAAGAGTTTTTTTTCTTTTTTTTAATCAAGTTGCACCTTAGGTGGCAAGTTAATTTTTCTAATGTTAGTGTTTTGTACCATTTCCACCCCTCCTACGGGGTGCATAGTTTATGTGCTTGTGTAGTTATTAAAATTTTTAGTTTAAAGTAATCTGGTGTGTTGCAGATTTGCACCAGTGTAGTCTTTCAGAGGTTGTTGTGAGCGGTCGTGACTACGGCAGTGTCAAAAGGGAGCGGCAAGGTTCTCAGCCCGACATACTGTCAAGATTTGTTCTTTCTGCCTCTGAATAAATTGTAACTTGACATTTAGAGGGTGCTTTCTGAATATAATTTTAAATCTGTTTCAAAAGAAAAAAAGGCGCTTTTAGGAATAAAATTTCCATCTGTTGAAAGAAATTTAATTTGTTTTCATCAGTTACCCATTGGCAACTACTTCCACGCTCACATAGTATGATTAAATGTGTTAATGTTCTTGATAAATTGCTAGTAAATAAAGTAAATTCTTAAGAAAAGGTTTTGAAAGTAAACTCACGGTTCACTGTTAAATGCCATAAGAGAGCGCCAGCCTTCCACCATTATCGATAGCGCAGCCGGTTAGTGCAATAAAGTCTTACCAAACAGTGTTCATTTTTTTTTCATGTCTTCTACCAAAAAATTTGCAACACCTCAAAGAAATATATATCTTTGCAAAGGTATACAGTAATAATAACAATGATCGTTGTTGTAGTTAGTAGCAGGGTATACAGGGCGCAGCGAAAAGGTATGCCCAAACTTTCAGCAAACAATCCTCACGCATAGACGAACCAGAATAAAAAAAATGCTCTTATCGTAGCACAAAAACGGCGAATATGTCCAGAGTAGAGTTAGAGACGTAAAAGAAGGGAGCTTTCGGCTTATCTGACAGCTTCAAAGATATTTAAATCAAAACATCTTGACATATTCGCGCTTTTAATCCACCCCTAGAAAAAATGGTTCAAATGGCTCTGAGCACTATGGGACTTAACATCTGAGGTCATCAGTCCCCTAGAACTTAGAACTACTTAAGGACATCACACACATCCATGCCCGAGGCAGGATTCGAACCTGCGACCGTAGCAGTCATGCGGTTCCAGACTGAAGCGCCTAGAACCGCTTGGCCACACTGGCCGGCGAAATCTTTTCCCCCAGAAAATCTTTTTAGCTATTACGTGCATTCTCCTCAGCCATATGATGTTATTGTTTGTATTTTATTATATATTGTTTACAATGGCTGGCGAATCTTCTGGATTTTGGGCACAGGGTCAGGAACTTTAGCTTTTCAAATTGCAAGATGCAAGTGGGCCAACACCTTACAGTTAGAAGAGAACACTGATCTGGGGAAGTAGTGTTAACTCGTAAAAAAGGGCAAATATGTCAAGATGTTTTGATATCAGTGTCTTTGCAGCAGCCAGATAAGCTTAAAAGCTAGTTCCCTTCTTTTACTCCCTTGTCTCTGCCCGGGACATATTCGTCTTTTTTGTGCTACGATAGGACCATTTTTCAGTTTGGTTCCCAAATTTACTCTACCGTAATTTTGACATTAGACCGATAGCTTGGCAACCGATGTAGCTTTCTGCTGACTCTGGCGACACCTTCTTACAAAATTTGAACCGTTTCGCACAATTTAAAAGATGGATGTGGTGCGTGTACAGAAGCTCACAAAAATGTGTTTCTTGCATGTAAAAACCGAATTAAGCTACATTTCTGAAAGTGGGTTTTCAATTTTATCGTAAAAATGAAATTTTTATAGATTTGGTTCGCTTTGAACAGTTTCCGCGCATTAAATTCGCATATGAACGAAATTTACGTGCTACATTTAGTTCAATTTCAACATTCGTATCTCGATAAAGGTTGTTGAATAAAAAAAATCATTTTGACTTCATTCACGTATCTACCTTCGCGCAAAGTTCGAACCATTTCCTACAAGTTTAAAGTTTAGCAGCGACTCAGAAACCTATGAGAAAAACGTGTGTTTTGCACGTAAAATCCAAACGAAGCAAGATTTACTTTCAAACGATTAAAAATGATCTTGAACGTAGGTCCGATACACCGCTGGATCAAATTTAAACCATCAGTACCGCCCTAATCTGGAATTATTTAAGGGTGAGTCGTTAGCTCATAAAAATTGTGTCATTATCTGAGCATTAATTTCAGCCCAATTCGCAAAAAAAAACCGTGCTTAATGTACTGTTACATAGCTACAGCAAGACAGATGTTGGAATGGCCACACAAATTACCTCTGTTCTGGGCAAAATCAAAAATTTTCCACTATTTTTTGATAGCTCAGGTAGCAACCCAGCACCAAGTCGCGATTCTTCTCCCGGCCATTCTATACAATTTGTTACAGCGCTTCCGCGGTACAACGATAAAATGAGTCGTATGGGCATGGCTACGGAAACGCTTTATTTCCATGTTAGATCTCATTTTCTAGTTCTCTTCATAATCACGTTAGTCATGGAAAACACACAGAAACTGAATGTACTAGCACTCAGTAAACGTTTTCTTAAATGAAATGTTCAAAATACCCTCTCGGTTGCGTTTGGTTTGAATGTACAGTAAGTGGCAATTCCCAGGTTCATCCTTGTTCCAGTCGAACGAAGGCAATGTGACTCATTTCATCTCCCGAGTTGACAAAGAACGAATTTTATTTATCTACTAGCATCTTCCACGTGGCATCAACTATTCGGTGTACGTCATGGACTTGGTTTCCGCCACTGTACCGTGAAGGTGTTTTCAAATGAGGAGTTGGCAGATGCCCATTTCCTGTACGGATTAGCAGATGGTAATGGCTGTGGCGCTGAACGTATGTATCGGGAAAGATTGTAATAACGAAGCTGTCTCGACAGGAGGACGTCAAAAGCAATTCACTGTCGTCTTAAGGGGCACTGTACATTGAAGGCTGCTACTCGCCACTGGAGGAGGCCTAGAAGGCCTGAAGGAGGAACTTCTTCGTGCAGTTGATGACAATCCTAGTGTCAGCGAAATACAATTAGTTGCAACAAGCAATGTATGCCATCTGGACAGTGCTACATGAGAACCTGATGCATCCGTGCCATGTGTAGAAACTGAGCTCTAACATGTCCATATAACACATATCTTCTGTCACTACGTGTGAGGTTTGCCCAAACCTTTTTTGTTCCTAGAAGTGTAACAAGGAGTCATGACACCGTTGTCTACGTTGTGAAGTATACTTTCATAGGCAAATCAAAACTTCCTTGATGAGATTGCAGAACTCCCACTGGGTGTGTGCTTCCCTTGTTAGATTCTAAGAAGTCCATGCAAGACAACATGTGAGCCTCATTGAAAATATTTTTTCAGGTTTTTGAGCAAGCCAGCTTTTCGTGAAACCTTCTAATAAATAGGAAGAAAACAACAGCCCTGTCAGCCAGGAATTTATGCAATAATTCAAGAGTTTCAAAATCATTCCGGAGAAGCAACGTTTATCTTGACCAAAGGTAACAGCGGCATTTGAATCAATGAAATGTTCATCAATTGGGTAAACAACATCAGTTTTGAGGCATGCAATGCCGTCCAAATGTACGGCACACTGTTTTCACACAGCGACCTAAAATTATTAAACGAATGACGGGGAAAGAAGAATGGAGTAAAAATCTAACATTAACACTATAGACAAATGATTCCTGCGATCTGGATAACTCATTAAACACCAATCAAAAGGTGTCAAGAGGAGCAACCATAGAACGTGAGAACTTTGAATCCGTTTTTTTAGGGAATTCCAACACAGATTGGCTTGTCCATACGGAGACGAACAAAAAATGAACGGCACTATATTAGGACCTCCCAGTAATGAAACCGCAACAGGAACAGTTGGCGGCTATGGAGTAGAAAGGCCATACACTACGTTACCACTCTGCAGTGTAACAACAGACGTCACAGTTTACAAACGTCTGTAAACAATTCTCATGGACCTAGGAGTGTCCACATAATCAGGCTCCGGAAAATTACAGAACGCTTCTTTCTGTTGCAAGCGCCGGTGGAGATTATGTACGGTTTTATGGTCATAAATTTAAAAAAGAATTAGTCTTTGCTCCGTTCCTGCTTCCTCAATAGGTTTTCCAACGGCACTAATATCAGGAATAACTGTCGAGAGATCTTTATTGTTTCATCCTGCGTAGAATATTTAAGGACGGCGAGGAAAGCGATTGATATTGATTTTGGTTTGGTTGTTTGGGGAAGGAGACCAGACAGCGTGGTCATCGGTCTCATCGGTGTAGGGAAGGATGGGGAAGGATGGGGAAGGAAGTCAGCCGTGCCCTTTCAGAGGAACCATACTGGCATTTGCGTGGAGTGATTTAGGGAGATAACGGAAAACCTAAATCAGGATGGCCGGACGCAGGATTGAACCGTCGTCCTCCCGAATGCGAGTCCAGTGCCTAACCACAGCGCCACCTCGCTCGGTGCGATTGATATTAACTCCGTCGATTGTAATGTTTATAGTGAAGTAGAAAAACATACAATGGAAAAATTCTCACCCTATGAATGTGTACTCGGACAACCAGTCTGCACCAATTATGAAGGTTGTTATCATTTCAGGTATCTATTACATAAGCTGCATTGCTGGGGAAATACTGAACATGCCGAGACCATCCGTTTGTTCTGACCATTGATGTTATACATATGGAGGGCATAAACCGCTGAACAAATTCCAGTATATGTAAAATACTCGCCGTAGCAAGAATTTTAATTATTCTCATGACATTGCACTCGTGCCTCCACCAACTGACAGCCAATCTGTTACTTCCCAAAGTAAACTTCGGGCTACTCTACAGATCTGTCTCTCACCACAACATACAGCCCAAAAAATAATATAAAAGGAAAGCAAATACTGACAATTTTCTGCTGCATCTCCGTTTCCACACGTCATAGGCGATGGTATCATTACATCGAGAGTCAAAGACGACGTCCGGTATCGGTAGGTTCAATTGGGCGAAAAAATCTAATATCTGCGTACGTTCATACTGACAAATCATGAACATACGTAAACACAATGCGTGAATACAGGTGGTTTAAAGCAGAGATATTTCCAATTTCTTGTTTGATAGGTATGACCTGAACAATTCTACGCGTTGTGTAAAGTTCTGTATAGATCTCCCGCCAGGGAACTCGAGACTGCCATTGTCCTCTAGAATGACGCTGTCTGCTGGACTGTCTGAGTACCTGTCGGGATCTCAACTCGTCAGTACAGTTTCCCCGCTCCTCTTTCCATCTCCATTGAGGGCGTCCCGCTAACCAGAAGGGACAGCAGTGGAAACAAAGAGAAGGACGAAGATGCTGGCAGACACAGGTGCGGAGTCCGCTCACAGAGAGCAGTCGGTGGAGGAGGGGGGGGGGGGGGGGGAGGTGGTCGGGGACATGGTGAGCAGGGTCAAAAGAGCTGCTAACAAAAGACGACAGAAGACGGGTCTCATTGCCGCTGAGGTCAGAAGTTTTAACCTCCAGTTTGTTCAGGCAGGTGAAGATGCAGCCAGTATGTTGGAAGTTTCTGCGAGTTTGCTGTCAGACCACTCGATCCACAACGTCTTTTCTCTCGGGGAAATTACTAATTGCGCACTGTTGTTTATTTTGTGTTGTTTATTTATCAGGTTCCACGGAACCATGCGAGCCATAGCTACTTCATCGTGGAACGAGTCAGTAGGTTGTTTACAGAATGCCTATTACAAAATTTATATAAAAAAAGAAAAGCATGGAAAAATTGTGAGAGATTGAGCAAATAAGTAAGAAAAGTTCTGAACTACTGCGTGGAACTCGTGTACAGAATAGGAGTGTGCACCAGGAAACCTTTCGACTTGGACTTGAATACTTGTGGTTCATCATTAAATTTTTCGCAGTTCCGTTGGGAGCCTCTTGAAAACGGAACCTGTTAAATGGTACACACATTTCTGAACAATGCTCAAGGACGTGTTATATAAATGCATACCGCTTTTCCGTCTAGTGTTCTCTGAATGAACACTGCAGTTTCTGCCAAATGAGTCAACAGTTTGAACGACAAGTCCCGTGACAGAATAATTTCAGGGATAACAGGCCTAGAATTCCGAAGAGCTAAACAATAGCCTGCACGAAGTTTGCGGTGACTTACAGATCCGTCTGATCGTCATTTTCTGAACTAAGAATATCCTCGGTGAGAACGTAGAGGTTCCCCAAGATATAACACCTTAAGACAGTGTATAGTGAAGGTAATCAAAGCTCGATCCAATGAAATGATATCCGGGACCTGTACGAGATGTATGCACGTTTGCAAGCTTGCGTTAAACATTCTGGCTGTTACACCGATTATAAATGTATCAGAATTTCACATTTGCGCTGGCTTATCTCACCCTTTCATTAATCTGTGATCTTGCGCTGTTAATCACTTAACACTTTGCCGTCCGCACGCCTCGTACAAATTTACTCGCTTGGCGCCGGCAGCGCTAATTCGGATTACTTGGCTTCTCGCCGGTGGCTTGCCACCTTTCCGTTGATGACAAGCTTCAAACACATTGACTTCTGCACCCTTTAATTTTTCCGGAAGAGGTGTTGCCACTTTCCATAAGAAGGTGTCAATAGTTCCATCATTGTTTTTGCTAAAGGTTGTCCAGCGCCGGAATATATCTTGGATGAGGAAATGTATCCCGTACTCGAATCGCACAGCATCCGAATGAGTGTGCCATATTTCGTAATTTTTGTCGGATTGTAAACTTTAAAATTTAATTATGAACGCCACGGTACCATTCCTTCATCAACTGAGATGTTTTGACTTATATTAAACGTTTCTTTAAAATTTTTGGAAAACTAATCGATTACAAATTGCACTTTGAAAGGCCAATCAGCACTATCCGGTTTATTGTTGTTGTTGGGAAAATGTAAAAATGATAATATTTGTCTGGATCGGTCGTGGGGCATCATTTTGACCAGAAATCATGGATCCTTGCTTTTTTTACAGTTCCCATAAGGACAGTAAGCCCAGACCATTTTCAAAGTTCGGGTCCCGCAACGTCGAGAAATTTGGATTTTTTTTATCCTGTTTCCTTCTATTGCAATTTTGACTGTAATGCTTGCTGGTTTCGTTGCAAATATATTCAAATAGATTGTTCCCAATATATAATTCTACGATATCCACGACGCTCTGTGTATCTTTGGGAAATATACACTCCTGGAAATGGAAAACAGAACACATTGACACCGGTGTGTCAGACCCATCATACTTGCTCCGGACACTGCGAGAGGGCTGTACAAGCAATGATCACACGCACGGCACAGCGGACACACCAGGAACCGCGGTGTTGGCCGTCGAATGGCGCTAGCTGCGCAGCATTTGTGCACCGCCGCCGTCAGTGTCAGCCAGTTTGCCGTGGCATACGGAGCTCCATCGCAGTCTTTAACACTGGTAGCATGCCGCGACAGCGTGGACGTGAACCGTATGTGCAGTTGACGGACTTTGAGCGAGGGCGTATAGTGAGCATGCGGGAGGCCGGGTGGACGTACCGCCGAATTGCTCAGCACGTGGGGCGTGAGGTCTCCACAGTACATCGATGTTGTCGCCAGTGGTCGGCGGAAGGTGCACGTGCCCGTCGACCTGGGACCGGACCGCAGCGACGCACGGATGCACGCCAAGACCGTAGGATCCTACGCAGTGCCGTAGGGGACCGCACCGCCACTTCCCAGCAAATTAGGGACACTGTTGCTCCTGGGGTATCGGCGAGGACCATTCGCAACCGTCTCCATGAAGCTGGGCTACGGTCCCGCACACCGTTAGGCCGTCTTCCGCTCACGCCCCAACATCGTGCAGCCCGCCTCCAGTGGTGTCGCGACAGGCGTGAATGGAGGGACGAATGGAGACGTGTCGTCTTCAGCGATGAGAGTCGCTTCTGCCTTGGTGCCAATGATGGTCGTATGCGTGTTTGGCACCGTGCAGGTGAGCGCCACAATCAGGACTGCATACGACCGAGGCACACAGGGCCAACACCCGGCATCATGGTGTGGGGAGCGATCTCCTACACTGGCCGTACACCACTGGTGATCGTCGAGGGGACACTGAATAGTGCACGGTACATCCAAACCGTCATCGAACCCATCGTTCCACCATTCCTAGACCGGCAAGGGAACTTGCTGTTCCAACAGGACAATGCACGTCCGCATGTATCCCGTGCCACCCAACGTGCTCTAGAAGGTGTAAGTCAACTACCCT
This sequence comes from Schistocerca serialis cubense, assembly GCF_023864345.2. Lineage (NCBI taxonomy): Eukaryota > Metazoa > Arthropoda > Insecta > Orthoptera > Acrididae > Schistocerca > Schistocerca serialis. The sequence goes on from NC_064646.1 coordinate 438,133,142, forward strand.
GGCCAGCAAGATCTCCGGATCTGTCCCCCATTGAGCATGTTTGGGACTGGATGAAGCGTCGTCTCACGCGGTCTGCACGTCCAGCACGAACGCTGGTCCAACTGAGGCGCCAGGTGGAAATGGCATGGCAAGCCGTTCCACAGGACTACATCCAGCATCTCTACGATCGTCTCCATGGGAGAATAGCAGCCTGCATTGCTGCGAAAGGTGGATATACACTGTACTAGTGCCGACATTGTGCATGCTCTGTTGCCTGTGTCTATGTGCCTGTGGTTCTGTCAGTGTGATCATGTGATGTATCTGACCCCAGGAATGTGTCAATAAAGTTTCCCCTTCCTGGGACAATGAATTCATGGTGTTCTTATTTCAATTTCCAGGAGTGTATGTGGACCTGGATATCCTTCAAATTTATTATTGGTCCTCAGTAATCATGTCTGTCTTCTTCGTTTGATTCATCCCTATCAGTTGGCAACCGTAGCGTTCGCTAAATTCTTCTTGGACGTATTTCACTCTCTTCTGACGATTCTGCTTCACTTTCATTTCTTTGATATCCGATGTCTTCTTCCCAATCGGCCAAGTCGTCCAGAACGTCAGCCAAGACGTCCGCGCATTCATCGTAAATAATCGTATCGTGTCATTCGTCTGCCATGATGAAAGTGCACAAGTACTTATAAAAACAAAAAAACTTGTTGACGTGTGTAACTTATTGTTACCTAAACAAAACACCAACAGAATGCAAAAGATACTAAAGTGCTGTCACTGTCCACTGCGCGATACTATGCTCACGACACCACTGAGGTGTCACTGGCCACTGAGAGATACTATGCACACGACATCACTGTGGTGTCGCCGGCCACTGAGCGATACTATGCACACGACACCACTGTGGTGTCGCCGGCCACTGAGCGATACTATGCACACGACACCACTGTGGTGTCGCCGGCCACTGAGCGATACTATGCACACGACACCATTGTGATGTCACTAGCCACTGAGAGATACTATGCACACAACACCACTGCAGTGTCACTGGCCACTGAAAGATACTATGCACACGACACCACTGTGCTGTCACCGGCCACTGAGAGATACTATGCACACGACACCACTGTGGTGTCACCGGCCACTGACAGATACTATGCACACGACGGTGGTGTCACCGGCCACTGAGAGATACTATGCACACGATACCACTGTGGTGTCACCGGCCACTGACAGATACTATGCACACGACGGTGGTGTCACTGGCCACTGAGAGATACTATGCACACGACACCACTGTGGTGTCACCGGCCACTGAGAGATACTATGCACACGACACCACTGTGGTGTCGCCGGCCACTGAGCGATACTATGCACATGACACCACTGTGGTGTCGCCGGCCACTGAGCGATACTATGCACACGACACCACTGTTGTGTCACCAGCCACTGAGAGATACTATGCACACAACACCACTGCAGTGTCGCTGGCCACTGAAAGATACAATGCACACGACACCACTGTGATGTCACTGGCCACTGAGAGATACTATGCACACGAAACCACTGTGGTGTTGCCGGCCACTGACAGATACTATGCACATGACACTACTGTGGTGTCACCGGCCACTGAGAGATACTATGCACACGACACCACTGTGGTGTCACCGGCCACTGAGAGATACTATGCACACGACACCACTGTGGTGTCGCCGGCCACTGACAGATACTATGCACACGACACTACTGTGGTGTCACCGGCCACTGACAGATACTATGCACACGACACCACTGTGATGTCACTGGCCACTGAGAGATACTATGCACACGACACCACTGCCGTGTCGCTTGCCACTGAAAGGTACTATACACATGACACTACTGTGGTGTCACCGGCCACTGACAGATACTATGCACACGACACCACTGCGGTGTCGCTGGTCACTGAGAGATACTATGCACACGACACCACTGCGGTGTCGCTTGCCACTGAAAGATACTATGCATATGACGACACCACTGTGGTGTCGCTGGCCGTTGACCGCTGTTTTCCGCACGACACCACTGTGATGTCGCAGGACGGCAAAGCGTCAAATATGTTACCTAGAAAAATTTATTCTCGAAATTTCATTTCTGTACATTATTTATATTTTTGGCCTGCAGTTTTTTCGTCAGATATATAGGGCCCAAGTGATGCACTCGATGAGGCATCGTGCGAAAGTTACTTTCGTCCTCAAGTTTAGTACACTAGCGTGTTTCTTGTACAGGCGGTTTACGTCTGCACTTGCAGGCGCTGCGCTAGCGGGAGCTGCAGGTACAGAGCGAGCTGGAGGAGGGTCGCTCTAGCTCCAGCTATAGCTGGAGCCTGTCGGGCAGGTGCAGTGGCCGCTCGCGCTCAGCTGGCATCAGTATTCCGCGCATGCGCCGCAGCTGGGGCGCTGTCCTTGCCGGCCGGAGACACCGGGTCGTTAGCGGCCTATGCTGAGCGCCGCACTGCTCCGCTGTGACGTGGGACGGGATGGGGGCTCATAAAGCGGCGAGGCCGCTCTAACAACGCGCATTCCCACGGCACGCCAGTCTCTAGATGACAATCAGCTGGTGCCCTGCCCTGCGCTGCCCACGGTCTGGTCCGCGTTCCGCCAGATAGCGCATCGTGGCTGCCGAGCCGAGCTGCGCTGCGCTGCTCATTTCGCATCACAACTGCGACATGAGCTGCGCTGCGCTGCTCATTTCGCCTCACAACTGCGACAGGGCAAACGTACACCAGCTGAGTTCTGAAAGTGGTGCAGGTTGCGCTCCCCCACAATTCCTTAAGTTCTCGCCTCGTTACGAGGACGTTCAGCAAGTAATACACTTTTTCTTCTTCTGAAAGCAGGTCGGTTTTATTCAGGCTTTCAATAATCATATTATTCCCCACTCTCTTGGATACTAAACCCTATTTTTTAACATAATCTCCGTTTAAAGCGTCTATCTTTCTCCGCCTTACTGGTTTGGCCTGTATACCCGCACTGTACCAACCTACTGGTCGACATCGAAGCCAACGTCTTGCTGCATCAATAACTTCCGCAACATCCTCGTACTGCTTTCCGCGGAGTGCAGTCTTCATTGAGCCAAACAGACGGAAGTGGAAAATGCGAGATCCGGGTAGTAGGGCAGATGAGGCAGAACAGTCCAGTGAAGTTCTGTGAACTCCTCCCGGGTCCGCAGACTTGTGTGAGGCCTCGCGTTGTCACGGAGAAGGAGAAATTCGTTTGAATTCCAGACTAACATGACAGTCGTGAGATACAGATTAACTCCGGCAGCAGCATCGCAGAACAATAAAACACATCCTCGTTGGTTAACGACCCTGCCGCTGTCATTCCAGCACGTGCTGGTCGTCGTAGCATTCAAGATGGTTAAAATAAGAGGAGATTCCCTTACAGCGCGAAAGTGAAGCCACTGCCTTCTGCTCGCCTCCATGAAGGGCGCACACCTCCACCTCCGCCTAGTGTCACACAAACAGTTTCCAAGTGAGCATCCATCCACCAAACGGATATGACTGCACGCACGACTGCATTCAGAGAGAGTGTATCAAGAGTTAGTTCGACAGTACCAACACCGTCTCTTAATCATTATTCAACACAATCCAGTTACACATCAGTGCAAGTGAACATTACACTGCATTGTCAGGCATCATAAGCACACTCAAAATACGCAGCGCATATTTTCCCTCAGTAAACTATTATCAATTATTGTTAACCAGTGTTGCCCTCAGTTTTGCCGTAGTTCGCGTAATCCTGTGACAAGTCGTGCAGTGGCTGCATGCAAGGCACCTTTACAACAGCAGTTACTTTCTGTGGAAGGGTTTCTGTTTCTACCACACTTACACTGGTCGCCAAATGTATTTGCTGAACATACCATGGCCAGCATTCAAATGCCATTTCTGCAGGACTGTAGGTGGCGTTAGTTCTACGTCTCGTTGCGCTGAACTGCTGTTCATTCGTATGTGTAAGAGTGTAGTACACTGCAAGCCAGTTCGAGGTCTTCAGTTTTATTGAACAGAGCCCTATTTACGACGGTGTGCTGAAGAGTAACGCCTCTGAATTTTTTAAAGTCAAAACTCTTAAAGCTTTTTAAATAAAACGAACGTTATTAACATTCTACATATTTAATCTTCATGTCTACATGTTTGCAGCCGTCTGCCGCTAGAGAGCGCCGAATTGTAGCTTGTAACATGGCAGTGTGTAACGTAACTACGTCGGTGCGTGGTGAGTAACAGAGCGCTGCAAACGAGTATTGAATTCGAAGAGTTCGTTCACACATGGAGCCCTCTCGCCTTCAGCATGACAATCGACGACGTGGTCATCGCTTACGTGTCCTCTGTCGCAGTAAACGTACAGGAAGGATTCAGACGCAAGGCAGTTGCTGGTTCAATGCAAACACGCCGTACGGGTAAAAGCTGCGGATGCCCAAGAACAAGGGTCCATCACAATCTTCATTTACCCCTTGCAGATGTCAACAACGCATCCACTCTTTCCAGGACACTATGTATCCAAGCCAACTCCGCAATCCGGCCCCAGAAGGCAGTAACTCGCTCTGCCACGAATCTACGTAGCATTTATCGTCAGGTGCTGGCGGTGCCTCGTTTTTAATGAGACAGGTCAAAGTTAAAGTCACAATGGTCCCATACTCAGGGACTAAGTGAAGTGGAGCAGATGCAGTAAACATGGACAGTCGCTAGTGCAAAGTCCTAGAAAAGATGGTTTGCCACTGTCTTTCCCCACTTTTTTTTTTTTTTTTGGAAAAAAGACATTTCTTTTAAGGAGACAGTGATTGAATTATTATAAAGCTTTGTTTATTTTTTGACAGTCACTTTTCTATGACACGATCATAACCAGTCTCGATTACAATAGCTATCAACGGAAACTAAGAGCAGCATTTGGTGAACAGTGTTCATGAGTTGTCGAACTGACAGTAATACCAAAAATGAAATTAATGTCTTGCGTTATTGTGTCATGTGGATGACTTTGAGCAGTGCTTGTACAGCGTAGTGCTAGGTTTGCGTTGTTATGCATGAAGAGAAGGGGAGCGTGGAATCCGTTGTCGGCACATAGACTACTCTCCTCGCATTAACACCGAGGGGGTCGCCGAGCTGAACGTCCAAATGCGACGGACTCTTCACCATCATCAGTCACTTATTTCACGAGAAACTGGGCTGGCCGGCCACGGTGGCCGAGCGGTTCTAGGTGCTTCAGTCCGAAACCGCGCGACTGCTACGGTCGCAGGTTCGAATCCTGCCTCGGGCATGTCCTTAGGTTAGATTGGTTTAAGTAGCTCTAAGTTCTAGGGGACTGATGACCTCAGATGTTAAGTCCCATAGTGCTCAGAGCCATTTGAACCATTTTTGAAACTGGGCTGTTTAGAATTTAATACGGGACACCGGCGCAAACACTGCTGATCAGGAACTTTACGCAGCCACCTCTCCTACCCTTGCCGGCCTTATGCTGTCGAAATTTCATCCACCACCAGGATTCGAACAAGCCTACCTCCGACGTGGGCACCGCCTAATACGCTTGTACTTTAGCGACGTCGGTTACGCAGGCAGAGTAAAGATACGGGGCAATGCTGATGAAAGCAGTCAACTGGCCATACAGTGTCTGCCCCTGAACATGTAGACCGACCGCAACACGTATCCTTCCAGCGACAGATGCCCGTCACGGGCGAATTAACCACAACCTTGTGTAGGTTTCTATTTTCACTAACGTCGTTTACTTATCACCCTACGGAAGAACTGAATGGAAAACGAAATGACAAGCGCCGATACGCAGTGAAGAAGAATACCAGCTGTTATAACCAGGAATAACACAATAACCTCTTCAGTCTGGTTTATTAAATCACAAATCACTTTTTAACAATTATGTTAGCCAAGCGTCTACCCAGGCTCACACTCAGAAGTAATGCATAATTAAAGTTTGGTTATACCAATGTCCAAATGGTGGGGTGCACGTCCCGTAATTATTCCCAAGTCCAGTGGAGTTCAGTCTCTCCAAGTGAAGTCGCAAGATTTTCCGCCGAGCAGCCAGGTAGCTTCGAGTAGTGCGGCGAGTCATCCACAAGCAGCTGGAACACGGCGTACTGCACTTCCCGATGAGAACTGTCGTTTGCGGCGGCGGCCGGGTTTATATAAGGCTTGCTAGTTAATGGAGCCGTCGGCTGGGGTCGCTGTTTTCCAGGGAAAACCAATCGCAATGTTTCCTGGCGTACCCAATTGCTGGGTGCTGAGAAACGCGCGCGCACGAAGCCGCGAGCCGCCCGGAAGAGTGCGGCCAGCGATGTATTTCTCGGCCACGTAAAGGAGCGTGCGTGTGAAGACGGCCAGCGATGGAAGCAGCGGGCCGCCCGGGGAAGTGCGGCCAGCGATGTATTTGGCGGCCGCGTACTGGAGCGCGTTGTTCGGTGTTTGTTAGAAGTGGTGTATACCACACTAGCAAGGCAGTTTGTGCTTCCATCGACATTATTATCTTGTCAGCATCTGGAAGAACCGAACGAGATAAGCATCGAATCGCAATGAAAAAGCGTAACGTTACGAAGCGTTTACCGGAGAGAATTACTTTAATCTGGTACGCAAAAACTAGATCACATTCAAGGACGATCCGTGGAGGAGCATTTATTATTACACAGATTACGTATAACAACACAATGAAAAGTTGGTAGGAACTAAACCACCGCCACACAGCACAAGATTCTGCATTTCGCCCGGGCAGCGAAATTGCAAATGCGAAATTGATTAAAGCATTAGAAAGGTTTATAGCGACATATCATAAATTATATTCGGGAAAAACACAGTAGAAGCTGTGGAGTGTTTCGGAAGAAAGCTTATGCAAATGGCCAGAGCAAGGAAGATACCAGAGGAAAAAAGTATTCAGCAGGCGGAGGAAACTTTTTTGGTATTCAAACATTGACGTTGTCGGGTCCGGAGAAGGAGCAACACGCTTCTGAAAAAAGTGAAAAGTGTCGATGAAGGAAGCAGAGAAGTGAAATACTGTTACACGGAGGATGATCGACGACAGCGAAACCAAGGCGTCGGGTCGTTACAGATGTCACAGCGGCTCTTGCTCATTGTCTTGCTAAAGTAGACAGTAGATTACCAAGGCGGCGAGTAGTCGACGACCAATTTTCGGGTAAACTATACATGAACGACGTTCACAAATAATAATAAATTTCCAATTATACACTGATGAAAAAGGGAAGCATACATGAAATCAATCCTCACGGACTGAGAGGGTATATTATGTTATTTTAGTCAAATTTAGAAAGAACTTGGCAGTTCAAGTGGTTCAAATGGCTCTAAGCACTATGAGACCTAACATCTGAGGTCATCAGTCCCCTAGAACTTAGAACTACTTAAACGTAACTGATCTAAGGACATCACACACATCCGTGCCCGAGGCAGGATTCGAAGCTGCGACCGTAGCAGCAGCGCGATTCCGGACTGAAACGCCTAGAACCGCTCGGTCACAGCGACCGGCGAACTTGGCAGTATTAGCCCGCTTATGAATATGATGTTACAAACCATCCGGTATCGATACATCCACTGATTATGTTAGGAAGGGTGTGGTAAAGCCGCTATATCCTCTCCTGAGGCAAGGTGGCCCACAAGCTTTGTAACTGGTCCTCGATATCCTGGTTACTGATATAGGAACGGAACTGGCGTCCGAACTGGACCAACACACCTCTGCGGGACAGGCCTCGAGGTCTTGCTGGCCACCTGAACACCTCATCATCACGCAGACTGTTCACAGAGAAACGTGCCCTGTGTGGATGAGCATTGTCCTGTTGGAATATGACACCAGAATACGATCATATGGGGGGTAACACACGAGGACGCAGGATGTCCGTGACGTACCGTTGTGCCGTCAGAATTCCCTCAAGCGCTACCAATCGTGACTTCAGGTCACCATGACGCCAGAAATAACACTGCTTTCACTCTCCAAAACACTGAAAGAATGGCAGTTCTCCTCAGGCAGTCGCCATGACGACCGCGGTCATCCAAGGCAGCGGGGAACAGTGATTCATCGCTAACGCAATGTGATGCCATTCATCAGCAGTCCGTGCTTCGGCACCACCACAAACGCTGCCGCCGTTTTTGTTGTGGTGTTAACGACGGCCTGCGCACGGGATGGTATTTCCCTAGTCCGGCTACTAATGGTCTCTCACCATTGGTGCGGAATGGCACAGAATGTTGCGGTTTGGAGTCCATTACTTGTTCTCGCGTGGTAGGCGCAGATGTGACAGGGTTACGATGTACTTGGTGCACAATATGGCGGCAGTCCCTTGTGGCGGTAAAACGTGGTCAACCGGAACCTTGAGGGCAACTTGCCTGTCCTCACGTCCCCATGCAGTCCAAAATCGGGCCGCATCAGAATGTCCCACAAATCCGGATATTGCACGATTCGACAAGCCAGACAAAAGGACATCCACAATGAGGATCTTTTTGAAAATCTGTCAGACAAGCTATCGCTCGTAGGAGAATACAGCTTCTGCGTGTACTTCACAATGATCACTCAACATCTGACGCCGTTCACGCCCCTTACATATCATACCACACCTGGGAATTACACTAAACACGAACATTAATACACTCTGGTGGCTGTACTACCCGTCACAGAGAACTGCAGCTTTAATCGTTTACATTCTCGCCGTTGGTGTGTACGTGTACCAAGTCACACCGACATTCGACCGTGTCTTGTGGGTGCGTCGCTTCTTTTGTCAGACAGTGTATGGGTCATCACATTACTTGCGTAGGTCAGAAACGCGCTTGTTCTACCCCAAAATCTTATGTGGTGTACACAGTAACTCTTACAACGACTTTATGAAATTTATCTGTATTATTGTTAAACATCTCTTTAAAAGAATGTGAAGCTTAATGAAATGTACTGTTACGAATATACAGCTATTTTTAAAATTTTATGCGCACAAGTGAGATTCGTTATGTCCAGTCTTACTCATTGTTTACCTTGCTTTAAGACTTAAGTTAAACAAATCTTATGTTGAGTAAGTAAATAAACACTTAAATAAAACAATGCCTTGTAACTCAGTGGTAGAGATTAGCAGTGCTACCTTGTGCATCCACCTATAGGCAATGAAATTATATTTCTTACAGCACCTGAATTCAAATCGATGAGTCTCTAGTAGAGCAGTGTACTACAGGCGTGGGTTAACGTTCTCAACTATCGTTTTTTCTTTCTCTTGTGGGCTTCCCATCTCCAGTTCTAGCTCATCCTGTAACTTGCCTTCTTTGGCTAGCTTCTCACGTCACTGTTAGCAATATCATTTTGTTCTTCTTTCTCCTATTCGATTCCTTTTTTAATTTTGATTCTTAGGATTATTACTCTCCATGCTTGAAATGGCAAGAAACTTTTAAAATGTACCTTCTTCCGATATAGGATGGTCTTTCTGGTTCACTAAAGACATTTAGCACTACAACAGCGTCGTCTGTCCTCGCTGATTTCCGACTCGTATTCTCCGTCAGTGTAAATCGAGAATGATCATTAAATACTTGTGCAACCGCTCAACCTATTTTCTGCCCCACATTAGTAGCATGATCCAATGTTGCTGTTGCAGTTAGGACTGAGAGTCCACTATGTCCGCAGTTATAGATAAACGAGAGGGACTGCAGAGGCTGGTAGTAAAGCACCGTGCCTTTCAACCTGACCTTCGGGCTGATGACAGCTTTGCGTTTTTTATGTTTCATATTCGTACGACTGAGTTCTCGATTCGTAAATCATTTTTTTATTACTTGTGGTTTTAACAACTTGCTCAGCACAGACGTGAATTGATTTGGCTCCCGGCCAGTTCGCCAGCTTATACATCAGTTTCGCTCTTTATTCGCTTAGGCAGCTTCTCGTCTAAATGATAATTAATTGAAACCCTCAGCTGGCGACAGGTGTTATTGATATACCTCGATGGGGACAGCTGAAAAATGGGAATGTGGGTTCTCACGGGAACCGTGCAAGGGATAAGTCCCTGCAGTCGCGCTATTCATCTGTGTCCTCCGTGGCTCAGATGGATAGAGCATCTGCCATGTAAGCAGGAGATCCCGGGCTCAAGTCCCGGTCAGGGCACACATTTTCAGCTGTCCCCATCGAGGTATATCAACAACACCTGTCGGCATCTGAGGGTTTCAATTAATTATCATTTAATCTGGAGAAGCTGCACGGTCATCAATGGTATCTGTTCTTTCGAGAACAGTTACTATCTTTATATATATATATATATATATATATATATATATATATATATATATATATATATATATAGCTTCTCGTCTGTCCTCGCGAAACTGTGTGGACCCTTTTCCAGACAAACGTGGGGTCGTTACGGGGAATCGAACACGGCATCTCGGCATTACATTAGTAGCCAGCAGTCGCGGAGGCAGGTGGCACTACGAACAGAACACGTGTCAACCTTTAGGTTCTTCTTGTTTTCATGAACCACTCAAAACGAATGCTCGGAGAGTTCATTCACGAAAACACGGACAATTCCTTTCTACGAAGAACTAGAACTGGTCGAGTGCTCCGTCTATCGACGAGATGCAGGCGAGGAATAAAGGGAAGAGAGGAGCCTGATGGGAGATATGTCTGCGCAACTATGCGTTTTAGTAACCGCGTTTATATTTTCCTCCGCATCCGTTGTTGACAGGTCAGCGCGGGTGTTTCGTTACTGCCAGGGACTTCTCCTTCGTGGACTGCCCTCAGCCTCATGAGGCCAGCCGAGGAGCAACCTGAACGCAGGTCACGAGCGCTAACAGCGGCCGGGTGGGCTCCCTCCCATAGCACGTCCAATGACGTATTTGTTGGAGGATGACATGGCGGTCGGTCGGTATCGACGGGTCCGCCAGGTACTCTGAACGGAGTTTACGTTGCGTTTATATTTTTAATTATCTATGCCAACCTCCACCCACCTCCACAGCCGAGGTCGCAAACTCAGGGCCGTGCGGCAGCAATCGACCCAGGTAAGCCGGTTCGAGTCCTGGTGGTGGAAAATTTTCACAGCCAGTATTTGGCTGGTAAGGGGAGGAGAGATGGTTGCGTAAAGATTCTGATCACCAGTCTTTGCAGAAATGTCTTAGATTCAATTCCAAACCTCTCCCTAGCGTCTTAAGGAGTGCTGACATGCCACGCTGTTGATGATGATCCGTCCATCGGATGGGGACGTTAAGTTCTGCCGGCCCCTTGGTTCTATCCGGGAGGAGTAGTTTACGTGCGAGCATCAGATTTCACCCTATCCGTTCCTTTCATCCACAACAGCACAGACCCAACGCCACACTGTAGAAGCAGTCATCACAGATACACACTTGACACTTCACAATAGGTGTGAGGAAGGCAACGGCAAACCATCTCAACTAGGTCCACGATTAGTGAATCTGCTCGCCTACAATCATTCCGTGAGTATGCAATTACTTTGACTTGAACTGTGTGCGCATTTATGACTGTTAGAGTTGTGCACTACCAAAACTACGGATCGGTAGATTTGGTACACTACATGTATGACGCAGTAAATGATAGCATTAGGGTCTACCGGTAGTATTGGTGGGGAAAGAAGGGTATATACAGGGTGGTGCATTGATAGTGACCGGGTCAAATAACTCACGAAATAAGCATCAAACGAAAAAACTACAAAGAACGAAACTCGTCTAGCTTGAAGGAGGAAACCAGATGGCGCTATGGTTGGCCCGCTAGATGGTGCTGCCTTAGGTCAAACGGATATCAACTGCGTTTTTTTTAAACAGGAGCCCCCATTTTTTAATTACATATTTGTGTAGTACGTACAGAAATATGAATGTTTTAGTTGGACCACTTTTTTCGCTTTCTGATAGATGGCGCTGTAATAGTGAGAAACATATGGCTCACAATTTTAGACGAACAGTTGGTAACAGGTAGGTTTTTTAAATTAAAATACAGAACGTAGGTATGTTTGAACATTTAATTTCGGTTGTTGCAATGTGATACATGAACCTTTGTGAAGTTATCATTTCTGAGAACGCATTCTGTTACAGCGTGATTACCTGTAATTACCACATCAATGCATTAAATGCTGAAAATGATGTCCGTCAACCTCAGTGCATTTGGCAATATGTGTAACGACATTCCCCTCAACAGCGAGAATGCCGCCATCTTGCGTGGCTTGGAGAGAACTGAATTTCCTGCGTTGCGCCTCGCATCTCGCTATGCGGGGTCCCTGATCCCTGGCACAGTATCGGTTACAGCCGGCCTCGTTCCCGCCACGCCACAGCAGCCACCCCTGCCGCTCAGGTCGCGCGCGTCTCCACTGTATGCGATCCGCGGACCCACTGTGCAGCGCCGGATTGTCTCCCGGAGCCACGAGATATTGCTGGCCAGCCTCCTGGCGTGTCACTCGGTATTCTGCATGCGCAGCTTCATCCACGCCTCCAATACAGCTGACTCCCTGAAACCTTCCGTTGTGTTTTATGCCTTCAAAGTACGACGGCCGTATTTTTATTTTTTTTTCAACCTCCGATCGCTTGGGCCTGTATTACACTATCAAATTTCTTTGTCAAAGATTTGATCAAAGATATGTTCAAATATTCCTCAAATTTACTTGACAAAGATCGTAGACGTGGCGCTAAAAAGGGGTATTACAGTGTCATCATATTTTTCGTCAAAGTTCAAGATGGCTGACGACAACAACAACTTGTTATTAACCGCAGCAAATGGTTCAAATGGCTCTGAGCACTATGAGACTTAACTTCTGAGGTCGTCAGTGCCCTAGAACTTAGAACTACTTAAACCTAAAACGCTCCGCCACAGTGGCCGGCTTAACCGCAGCAGTTGCATGTACCACAATTGCACTGTTTGCACATGTGGAAGAGAAGCGGAGGAGGGGGGGGGGGGGGGGAAGGAAACGTACCTGGGTGAAGCTGTGGGTTTTACGACGAGACGATAAAAGTATTTAACAAAACTTGTTACGTAAGCTTGTAGTGGAGGACGTCAAGTCGTTCATCAATTACTTAAGAATGGATGAGCATACATTTCTGTATGTGCTCAGTGATGTGTATCCTCATATCACAAAGCACAATACTCACGTAAGAACTGCTATATCTGAAGAAGACAGGCTCACTGTAACACTCCTTGCTACAGGGAGATACTCTAGCTTACAGTACAGCACTCGAATAGCGCAGTGCACATTAACGAAAATGATACCTGAAACGTGTGCAGCAATTTATAAAGCACTAAACGACCAATGTCTGAAGGTAAATAAATGTTCAATACACTTTATGTGCATTAAGAACTATTATTATTTTATAAACAAATCAATTAAACTTTGTGTCCGAAAACCGTATCTCGCGGATAATGGCCTCCGCAATATTTTTGTAGCTCTCCAATCTTCTTAATCTATTTTTGTATTCACGGTGGCTCACGTTGTAAAGCTCCTCATCAGCTTCATACTCTATTAATTGTGTAGTTGACGGTACAAACCAATTGTATTTACCGGCCATGTTTACAAACACACTACAGACAACAGAGCGCTACAGCGATGCTAGCGCTCCACATGGTAACATGTCACACAGCAGTTAACAGAAGACAAGCGACTTTTATGATCAAATCTACAGCGAGGCCCTAGATTAAATTTGATTTGACGACAGGCGAGATTTGACAAAGTGCCCTATTACACCATCAAACTTCTTTGACATAAATATTTGACATTTCAACTTTGGCAAAGAAATTTAATAGTGTAATACCGACCTAAGCTACTCGAGCGGCAGGAAGTGGACATGTACTGTAGTCTACATTGCAACTCTCGCACTACACACTCCGCCGTTGCCGACCTCAAGGCATCAGTCTGCGTCGCACTACAGCCACGTAGAAATGGTGCCGTCATTGTTGCTCCAGCCAAGTGTGAATTACGAAGTGTAATTCGGCTTCTACAAGCAGGAGGGAATAGTGCAGCAGAAATTCATCGGAGAAAGTGTACACCGATAACTTCATGACTGACGGTGTTGTGCGTGAATGGTGCCGAAAGTTTAAAGATGGCCGAAATGACGTGAATGATGAAGGGGGCCAAGGACACAAGTCTGTCGTTACAGCTGACCTTGCTGACCGAGTTGACAGAATGGTTACAAAAAATCGAAGGTTCACCATAAATGCTTTGTCTATGGAAATTCCGGAAGTTTCAAGATCTGTCATACACTCTGTCGTTACTGCTGAACATTTAGGCTACAGGAAACTTTGTGCTAGTAGGGTTCCAAAAACGTTGACGGACGCAGAAGTGGCGAGTGTACCAGTAGTTTCTTTGGCTGTTCAGTGTATATAGCCGATTTTCTCAGGACTGAAGACCACAACAACAGCCGATTTTGTGAAGCAGCCTATGTGACAGGTTGTTTATATACATTTGACATTTCATTAGTCATATTTTATTGACGTTTTATTTCTTATACGTACTGTAACAAAAGACATGAAGTGCTTCGCAAATATCACTGCAGACACCACACGCTGAGATACAGCAGCCACTGAAATGCGAACTGTCACTATCTAAATGTTTCCAGATAACCAAAATGTAAATGCTAGCCATGCTATAGGTTATGGTGATCGTGAGTAACTAATGATGTTCTTTTAAATTTCCCACTCACGTCTGTTGAGAATGCAAAGACAAGCGCCAAGAGACAGCGATATATGTCCCAAGTTTTGGAATAATGCTGAGGAAAGATGGAGCCACAATTGCGTTAAACGCGCTACCTCCTCGAAATTCACGCTTACGTATACATCCAGATATCTAAAATTCTAATTTGGTACGCCGTTTTATTTACTTCTTCAAAAATCGTCTCCGAATATGAAAGTGTTGCATCCCGCCTCTAACGTCGTGTGAAAAAAATAAATTAATTAATTAATAAAGTTCAGAGACTACGTTCGTTATCTCGTGCCCTCTTCCGTTCTCTCTAGTGTAAATGCTTGTTCGCGGATGCAAGAGAATGGTAGTTAACACTGGCGAATTATCTGCGAATGGGCATTCACTTGTGTCCGCTTCCATTTGGTCCGGGCCGGCCGGGTTGGCCGAGCGGTTCTAGGCGCTACAGTCTGGAACCGCACGAATCCTGCCTCGGGCATGGATGTGTGTGATGTCCTTAGGTTAGTTAGGTTTAATTAGTTCTAAGTTCTAGGGGACTGATGGCCTCAGAATTTAAGTCCCATAGTGCTCAGAGCCATTTGAACCATTTGGTCCGGTCTAAGCCAGGTTTAAAAGAGCACTTCAGTCAGCGCGGTGAATAGAATAACTTGCTCGTCACGTCACTGGAGCGCCGTCAGAACATCCTATTGCCCGCCTGAGCGACAGCAGAGAGGAGAGTAGGGTGGACGCGCGGTACAAGGGTCGGGTGTGTCTGACACGAACCACACTCGACGTCCGGGCCACTGAGGATACGGGTTGTTGTTGCAGTGATGCCTTCTGCCACTGCGTACACCGCTAGCCATTAAAAGTAATTAAGAAGGTGGCAAGCAGGTCGAAAATCGGACGACCTCTCTGGCGTCACATTAAACACTCAGTTTCAAAACTCCCGTTTCCTGACAAGATATATAGTTGACTACGAAGTTTTTGTGACGGAGTCCTTGAATAAAAAGTTGTAGGTTTACATTAAAAAAAGTTGCGTCTGGTTAAAGATCTCCTCCTAAGGGTGCCCGGTGTTTACAACACCCCTTGCGAATGTGGCTCAAGTTATGTGGACCAGTCTATACGGCCCATTGCCGATCGCTGCTAAGAGCATCAGCGTCACCTTAGACACAGGTATAACTCAGCGGTTACAGACCGCAGCCTGTTAAATAAGCACAAGATTTCGTTTCAACAAACAAGAATATTTACTCACGCATCGACCTACTGGGACTTTGTGATCAGGGAAGCAGTTGAAATTTGATGTTCAAATGTGTGTGAATTCCTGAGACCAAGCTACTAACGTCATCGGTCCCTACACTTACACACTACTTAAATTAACTTTTGCTGAGAACAACACATACACCCATGCCCAAGGGAGGACTCGAACCTCGGGTGGGAGGAGCCGCGCAGTCCGTGACATGACGCCTCAAACCGTGCGGCCACTCCGCGCGGCTTGAAATTAGGCTTTCTGAAAATAACTTCAGTCGAGACATCGAACATGCCCTTACCAATGCAAGGAAACGTGCACTTGATAAAGAAAAGGCGCAGAGGAAGACTTCTCGCAGTTTACCGCCTGAGACGAGGGATGGCGCTGCAAGCGACATTGGATAGACAGCGCAAACAAAATCGATGGACGTAGAGGTCGTCATTTCAGTGCGCGCCATTTCATTGTTGTCATCATGTTGTAATCCAGCCAATGTGATGTCATACTGTGACTATAAATGTGGAAGCCACGCCAGTTCATTACATACTGCAGTCTTCCCCTCCATTCACTCATCCTATGTCACTGTTTGCAACACCAACCCTCGTACCTTCCACCCCACTGGAGAAGTACCCCAAGGTTCCGTTCTCAACCTCTCTGCTTTATCTCTTATAAACTGCCGATATGCCCAAACCACCTCCTCGCATCCACCTACTTCAGTATGCTGATGACTGCGCTTTCCTTGCTCTCTATCCTACGCTCCAGAAATCCCAACGCTCCCACCAAATCCATGTGAATCAGTTTACTTCCTGGTGTTACAAATGGCTCCTTAAGATTAATCTCTCCGAAACACAGTCAATAATTATAGGGCACTCCGCCCGCCCCTTCCTTCTCCATGGCTTCTACCTCAAAATTTACCACTGTCCCATTCAGCTAACCAACACACTACAATACCTTGGACTAACCTTCGACCGGCAGCTAACGCGGTAGCCTCAAGTACTTACTATCTAACAGAAAGCCAAGAATAAGCTAAAACCAACAACCGGCCGAACATAGGGACTAAACCCCTCCACACATACAAATCCCTGAACCACCACGTCCTTTGCTACGCAACTGTTGCATGGATATCTACCCCACTCAAGTTCTGTAAATCCTTTCCATCCTCCCAACGCCATGCTTTCCGCGTCGCTCTCCGCATCCGCTTATCGTACCCCACAAGGACTCTTCGCCAAGTCATGAAATTCCTACTTCTCCTCTCTCACTTTGAACATCTCCGAATATGCTATACCATCGGCGAACTCGGCTCTAACAGTCCTACTGTGCCGGCCGGAGTGGCCGAGAGGTTCTAGGCGCTACAGTCTGGAACCGCGCTACCGCTACGGTCGCAGGTTAGAATCCTGCCTGGGGCATGGATGTGTGTGATGCCCTTAGGTTAGTTAGGTTTATGTAGTTCTAAGTTCTAGGGGCTGATGACCATAGATGTTAAGTCCCATAGTGCTCAGAGCCATTTTTTTATCGACTCTGAATTCACCCCACCGTATCCCCCCCCCCCCCTAACCAAGGACCTCGTCCTCTACCCATATGACAGCTCCTCTTTTTCCCATCCCTCTCTCTTTGTTCCCCACAACCACCCTTGCCTTCTCATCACTTCCTACCACTCCTACCTCAGTCATCACTGCCACTCTCCTATATCCATACCAACCTGCCATCCTAGGGCTAGTCCTTTTCAGCTTTAGTCCAAATGTACAATGCTTCGTTTCTAAGGGTCTTCTGTCGTTTTCAGTGATTTTTCAAGTTGTTTAACTGTGTTATCTGTCCACTTTGTCAGTTTTTCTAAACAGTTCATGAAGACCGCAGTTTTTACTTTCATTCTCCCATTAACGACTCATTTTCAAAATTTTTAAGTGCATGGTACATATGTTTCCTTGTTTTCTGTTTCAGCGACTACGTTAGAGACTAATGTCTACTGGCTGAAGAGCGGGTTGATTGTACCGCCGTCACCCCTCTCCTTCCCTCGCCACACACACACACACACACACACACACACACACACACACACACACATTCATATGGAGCGAGGTGGTGAAATAACAATAAAGCAAAAGAATAATTCATAACAGCTAGTCTTAGTCGCTGACGATGATGATGCAGGCAATCATCGAAAGCTTGCAATTTTATCGGAATGAGAAATGACAAGTAAACCGAGAACTTTTTATGCAAAACGTATAGTTGCGTGCCTGGGATAGTAACGTAGTCTCAGATCTGTTCGCATGAGAACGCTCAGTCAATGCAAAAATGAAACGAACTATCCCGAAAGTGTACACGATAACTTTTATCTTTCAGCGGTTCTGTAATTCAGGTGGGCAGTTCTTTTCTGTGTGGTATTTGTACTTGCAGCTAAGCTAACGTTCCATTCACTCGAGATCAACCTACTACCCTTTGTTCTTCAGTGTAAGATCAACGTAACCGCGGCTTGGGTCGCCTTATACACTCTAAGAACCGAAACTTCTAGAACATACGAGTGTTTTTAGTCACAGAACATCGGAGATAGTTTAAAACATTCGAGATGATTTAAAACACTACATTTGCGATCCCAGAAATTTCGAGTTCATTTTTAAATATAGCATTTCTGATTCCAGACCACTGCAGTAATCTCCATTAAATTCGAGAACATTGCAATAATCTCCTCAACATTCGACATCATCCAAAGGATTTCCAGCACACAGCAGAAATTCAAAAACATTCGAAAAAATTCCTAGAACATATCGAAAATTCCGAACATTCAAAAACATTCAGAAAAGTTCGGTGTACAGGAAGCCAACCCATACAGATTTATATCTGCATAGCCATACCTTCCATCATCCGTCTCAGAAGAGAGCTATGCTGAATACTTTAGTACACAGAGCCAGGACTATTTCCGACAAGGACCACCTCGGTCCCGAGATTAACCATTTGACGACTGTTTTAAAGAGGAATGGATATTCTGCCGGTGAAATTAAATCAGTATTGTCCAAGAAAGTAAGACACGATGCCAGCCATTTACAAGAAGAGGACCAACACATAGCGCGACTTCCTTTTTGCGGTGCTACAACGAGCAAGATAGCCAGAGTCCTGAAGAGGCAAGGAATAAAACCAGTTTTCCGACCACCTAGGAAGATAGTCTCGGCTTAAGAGTGCCGGGAATTTATACTATTCCTTGCGAATGTGGCAAGAATTACGTGGGCCAGTCTGTAAGAACCGTTGCCGACCGCTGCATCGAGCACCAGCGTCACCTAAAATACAGGTATTTGGAAAAATCAGCGGTGGCTGAACATAGCCTGCTTAACAAGCATAAGATTTTATTTGAAGAAAGCAGAGTAAAAGCGCACGCATCGAATTACTGGGACTCTGTGATCCGGGAAGCAGTCGAAATTAAACTTAGCGATAATAACTTTAACAGAGACAACGGCTATGCACTTAGCAACACTTGGAAGAGTGCACTGGATAAAGAAAAATCGCAGAGAAAAACTTCCCGCACTACCTCCTAATTCAAGGGATGGCGCTGCGAGCAACGCAGGATAGAAACTTGCACATTCGAGGACCTCTCCGTGATTTAAATCTTATAAGACTTGAACTACCCTAATAGCATCCAAACTCGCAACAGCCTATATCCTTTACCCCCATTTTTTTTACTTATACAAGGTGAGTCATGTGAGAGGTAACACTCCTATTGGGTGAACGGTTCAAAATATCTAAAAGAGGTTTTCGGCAAATCAAATACACATACGGACCGGTAATTTTGTTTCATGTTTAATCCTCTTAACCGAGATGTTGGAGGAATTTCGGTTTTTCAAAGGAATAGTTAACGGTGATTTTTTAAAAAAGTGTCGCGAACTCGTACATGAGGTAATATTGATCAAAACCTGTTCATATACAGGCTGTTTTGCTTGTGAGGAGTAATGCCTGTATTCGGTGGTGTAGGCCGTCTTATTGTTGCAGATTGTCATCAAGAATTCCCAGCGCTAATTATCCTTGCAGGAAGACGAGACGGTGGGTTATGCATGACGAAGCACTAACGTATTTTCTACGGAACGATACAACACTTCGTCGACGATGGACTGGTCGAGGAGGTCCGGTATCACGGACTCGCCCAGCGTCGGACAACAATCCGTGGAATCTCTGCCTGTAGGGACACTTAACTGCTTCGATGTTTGTCCGACCCATCGACAATGTGCAGACGTTACAGGAGAGTGCGGCCAATGCATGTGGCTCTCCTAACGGAGCAGGTGGCAGAATGCCTCATTCACTGCGGAGAAGGGCTGAAGGACGTGTCAGGATACGTTGTCATCACATGCAGGACTGCTTACAGTGTCTGTTTCCATTAACAGATATTTTAGACACCCTGCATTTAACAGCATTTGGAAGTCTTGAAAAGACGCGTACAGCGACATGTCGCTCTTAGTGTTGGCGTTGAATTTTTTCTATAAATGTACGAAAACTGAGCTATAATTGAAGGGAAAAGTGCTGGGAGACGACTACTGCAGTGTAAACACCGCCGAGTAGGGCTCTGTTGAGAAGCAACGTCGTTGTGTCATGTTTGCTGACTGTTCAGTTGTTTCCAGAACACATGTTCACTTGGACAAAAGGACGTACGCACTTCTGAAATAGTTCTCCAAAGTCCATTAGCACATAGTTCCAACTAAAAACGTGGCAGCTGATTTGTGTGTACGTCGCATTAAGTAGGGCCAAGAGGATGTATGTTCCAGCTTGGTAACCTCAGCCCGTCTTCTGGCTGACGTGAGAGTCCCTCTTGGCGGATTTTACACCGCAGTGGTCTGTTCTGGACACGTTGTCCTTCAGTTTTAAACATTTTTCGGATACTTCATCGAATCAATTGAGCGCCATCTCTAACGAGTAATACGGGTCGATTCAGGTGCCCCTAACTATGACGTTTTATGCAACCCGTAATGTTGCAATGTTATAACTGACCTTCAAAAACCACGCCCGATAGTTTCATATCCTCTCACTCGCTACGCACAAATTCTTAGTCCAACATAAAAAATGAACAGGAGCTTTTAACAGGAAATTTAATGTAGTTAAATTTTGTACTGGGGCACATTTTCGCTGCAGACCAGGGTTTTCGAGTTATTCAACAAAAACATAAAAAAATTGCATTCAAACACAGCCGCACCCTCTCACTCATCCTTCATCATTCAGGATTACTAGTACGCTGTTCGTGGTTCTCCCTCCTACCACTCTACAAGAAATTACGACGACACGAACTATTGCTGATATTCGATCTTTTTTGGTCTCTATTGCTACGGCTACCAGTATAGTCGGCTATTTCGTCAACGTTGTTAATTTAAACGTAACCGTGGGCGTAGTGAATGAAAAAACGTATTTTGTAAACGTTACGCTAAAACTAATTACGTTGACAATTTGATCCAGACTTAACCCTTACAAGCGCAGTAGTTTCGTAGTCAGAAGGCCTGACGAATACAACGCTGTAATTGTTTATTTTATTCTGTTAAAATTCACAAAACTGTTCGGTAAAATTTACACAAGCATCCGTTTTACAATTTTTAAATGCTAGATTAAGCTGCTGGTGTAAGAAGGCCAGTCAACGAAGACCAAAAAAGGTCGAATGTGGGGCATCGGTAGTGACACCTGAATCGCCCTGTGGGTGCAGTCGCAAATTTGTGTACAGTGGTAGGAGCGAGTGCCCCGAACGATATACTAGAAATTCTCACCGGCGAGGGCTGAATGTGAGGGTGGAGGCCCGTTTGAGGGTCACTTTTGTACGTTTTTCTGGAATAACTCGAAAACTACGGCCTCCACCGAAAACGAACCCCGTGCACAAAATTTAACTTCATTAAAATTCATAAACAAGGTACTGTTCATTTTCCTTGTACGAGTAATAATTTCGCGTAGCGAGCCAGAGTAGGAAAATCTCACTCGTTTTCTTTGAAGGCCCGATATAACATTACGAAATGCATAAAAACGACATCGGTAGTGACAGCTGAAGCGCCCTGTGGGTCACATCAGTTCCTGGCGGCCCAAGTGTGTTCCTAGCCCTGTCCACTACTGGAGTCGCTTCGGCCAGATCCCGTCTGTAGCGGGAAGGAGCGGGGGAATTGTTTGCTCTGAAGGCGTGGTACCCTTTTCCTAATCATTCTAAATGTGTTGCGTACGCAGCCCACATGGCTGGCTTACAGAGCGAAAATTTCCCCGTGATGGCCAGTGCTTCAACACCTGTTGCAGAAAAAGTTTTTGAAGTCCTACGGGAATGCAGTAGCGCTATAACCACGAGCAGGAAACGGCCAATCAGAATTCTTACAGTCTGTTTCCGATTGGCCGAAAGGCGTGTATGTTAAATAATTTGGTGGAGTGATTTGGAGCTCGACGTAATCGAGGGATTCCGCAGAGAGCCCTTGCGGGTTGAGGTGGCACGCTGTGGGTCGCTGAGTTTCAAAGCGGTTATCTCCGTGCCCAACGGAAAGCCTACAGACCATCCACAAGTGCGTTCCCGTGCGTGGATGTCGAATTCAGATTATAAAATTTCATTTTTTTTCTCGGCAAGTGTGGCGGATTAATAAGGGCCGTCTTGGCAGGTATAAAGGGAAGCATTCTAGGAGAGTGTGGAGCCATTAGCTTGCTGGAAGTGATGTTCGGTTAAAGTGACAGACTTAGCTAGGGTTAACTGATCCTAATAAATTTAATTTGTTTCAGTGCAGATTTAAGTATGATACTTTTTTGTGACTCATTCCCTATCGACGTTGAATTACATTCCTGTTCTGGTGTTGTCGTAATTATCGGCAGGTGTTGCTAGTAGGCGGTTGGAAGCAGTGTATGCGGGATATCCAGTGGTCGGATCCCGGAATCTTATCGTGAAGTGCTTAGGCAGGTAGCTTCGTTCGAACAGACCTCGCAAGGCCCAACGGTACCGCCCAACCGCCGTGTCATCCCCAGCCGATAGGCGTCATTTGATGCAGATATGCATGGCCATGTGGTCAGCACACCGCTCTCCCTGTCGTTGTCAGTTTTTGTGGCCGGAGCCGCTACTCCTCGGGCAGGTCGCTCCTCAAGTGGCCTCACAACGCCTGAGTTCATCTCCCGCTTGCCAACAGCGCTCTGCAGGCTCGGAAGGTCACCCATCCAAATGCTAACCGAGACCAACAACGCTGAATTTAGGTTGTTACCACTGCGACAAGGCCGCTGGCCACTCAGATAACTACAGGGCTCTTAATGATTGACTTTGGAGTAGTGAGAAGTTTAACGTTGTTTCGCCGGTCAAAGGCCGGCGACCTTCTTTTGATTTGTTGGATGGCGTGACAGCGCAGAGAAACCATCCGGGTGCGCCAATAAAATGTTTCTAATTAGATTCGTGGAGCAGTATTGCGTATAATTTGTCTCGCACGCCGCACCGCACATCGCCAGGAGCGTATGGAATCTGGCTACTAGCGTGATTTCGCGGGACGCTGAGTGATCTTCAAGGAACGGAGGACATAAACGTTTCAACTGTACTACGTCTTTTTAAAAGCTTTCATGTGCCGTTAAAGGAACTTTATTAGTGCGTTTATGTCATACTGGCTTCAACATTTCTGTTGTTGAAAGCTGTTAAGAGGATTAAACATAAAACAGAATGTCCTGACTCTCTGTGTATTATGATTTGCCGAAAACTTCGTTTCGACATCTTGGACTGTTCGTGTTATAAAAGGGCGCGAGTCATCTTGTTAAGCAAAAACATTATCATCCCCTCAAGCCTCGGACCGTTGCCGGAACAGGTGCCACCGCTGGATGTATTTTCAACATAAAGTGGCGGGGCTCCGATTACCGTTGCCGGAGGCCGTCTTCGAACACCTCAACGCTACGTTTGCTGCTAAATTTACAGGAAGGAGAAAATTTCTCCGTGCACCCTGGACCTCTCCATCTTACGCCTATGCGCTTTCCCTATCGGTCGGTTCAAAGTAAGTGATGTATTCGCAGGAGTCGGTGAATCCTGATCTCATTCGAAAACTCGTCATTAGTAACTGGCAGTCCGTTGCACGTGAAATTTTGAAAACTGCCAGACTATCATTACAACTTTATCCGCGTCCAACTGATAGCAAAAACAAGAAAAATTAACGGAAACAATAAATATGAGACTCGAAGTAATTCACGATAGTTAATTGGAGTGCTTCTTGGTCAAATGGGATACTGCGAAGGCTGGATTCCCGTGGGCAGACATCAGTGACAGTAATTTTTCTTCTGTTCTGTGTGCACTTCCTGTAGTAATTTTAGTTGGTGATTTTATGAGTTCTACTCCTTCCCAACATGAGTTGTGGATGGTGACAGTCACTGATGCTATCTTATAGCGCGTAAATCCACTCACGTCGTTCTGCTACCTTCGTCTGTATAGACAGGGCGTTGTTTTGATTGGTAGAGGTGGCTGATGTCTAACGCAGCTATTAAAATACGATGTTACTTGGTCGTACCTACTGACCAACAAATACGCTGCACATTGGACAGTCCTAAAATTTTAACATAAAAGGATGTTTACACCATTCACCTCGTTTTGTTAGCAAGCAGAAAACTGTTCAGTTTTTCAGTATTTTTATTTTTTTCTATGAATATTTCACCACTGTCACTGAAATACGCAACATCAGAGTTCCGTCCAGTAAGCTACAGGCCTACTTTCAGAAAAGACTTCCAAACATTAAACTTTTTATTCGATAACAACACATTTCTATTTCTGGAAATGCTTTTCTTGCTGTAATCAATTTGCATTGTATATCCTCTCTACTTCGGATCGTGTGATTTATTTTGCTGCAGAAATAACTGTTGTTTCTGCTGACCTTGTACTTATGCTGGGGTGCAACAATGCGTTCACTGTGCTATTCATAGTAGCTTACCCACATTCTTATTTTGTAATTCATACGAGATATACCCATAAACTTCTGTTTTATTTTCTGTTGCAATCTCTAAAGCCGGCCGGAGTGGCCGTGCGGTTCTAGGCGCTACAGTCTGGAGCCGAGCGACCGCTACGGTTGCAGGTTCGAATCGTGCCTCGGGCATGGATGTGTGTGATGTCGTTAGGTTAGTTATGTTTAATTAGTTCTAAGTTCTAGGCGACTGATGACCTCCGATGTTAAGTCGCATAGTGCTCAGAGCCATTTGAACCAAGCCATACTCTAAACATAGACTTTTGTGTAAATCTAAAATAAATAATCACACATTTCTCTACAAGTGGGAGATTTCAATCATGAATGTCACAAGGATGCAACAAAACTTACGGTTTTCAATATTAAATAAAAAAACAGCCATGGCAGAAATTTCGCATATTCAGCTTAACTGCTCTTGCGTCCACGTTCAAATCCAATGGCTCTGAGCATTATGGGACGTAACATCTGAGGTCATCAGCCCACTAGACTTAGAACTACTTAAACCAAGCTAAAGACATCACACACATCCATGCCCGAAGCAGGGTTCGAACCTGCGACCGTAGCAGCAGCGCGGTTCCGGATTGAAGCGCCTGAAATCGCTCGGCCACAACAGCCGGCTGCGTCCTCGTTGCTGACAACAATAATATACAGAAAAATGAAAAGAAAAATGAGGATCTGTCTCGCTTTAGCAAAGGTAAAGGCGCCGGAGGGACAGTTCCGACGTTTATTTGATGACACAAGCAAAACTTAATAAAAATCAAGGCACTTTCACAAGATTTGTCGTTGATGTAAAATGATGCGAGATGTTTGAAAATCTCAGGAAAGTAGGTATAAACACTAGGGAATAAATATATAATAATAATAATATAATAAATAATAATAATAATAATAATAAATAATAAATAAATAATAAAAATAATAATATAATAAATATATAAAATAAGTATAAACTCTAGGGAAGGACGGGTAATGTAAACTAGGGTTTAAGACAAGGATGAAGTCTTTCCCCCCCCATACTATTCAATCTGTATATCGAAGAAGCCGTAACGAAAATAAAGGAATAGTTCAGGAGTAGTTGACATCAGTGATAGGATTTGCTGGTGACATTGTTATCCGCAGTGAAAGCGAAGAAGAGTAATTATTACAGGAACTGCTGAATGGAATGGACAGTTTAATGAGTACAGAATGTAGATTGAGAGTAAAGTGAAGAAAGACGAAAGTAATGAGTGTTGGCAGAAACGATATCAGCCACAAACTGAACATTAAAATTAGGGACCATGAAGTAGACGAAGTTAAGGAATTCTATCTTGGAAGCAAAATAACACATGACGGACTATTCATGGAGGGCGAAGACCCACTTCCTCGCCAAAAGAAGTCTGCTAGTATTAAATATAGGTCTCAATCTAGAAAGAAATTTTCGATGGTTTACGCTTGGAGCTCATCATTGTTTAGTAGTGTGACTGTGGACTGTAGGAAAATCGGAAAAAAAGAGACTCCAAGCGTTTGAGACATGGTGGTACAGAAGAATGTTGAAAATTAAATGGACTGATAACAGACGTGTTCTCCGCAGAATCTCCAATGAAAGGAACAAATGGAAACCAGCGACAAGAAGGAGAGACAGGACGATAGGGCTTGTGTTAAAACATCAAGGAGTAACTCACACGATACTTGAAGCTGGCGCAGACTCATAGAAGGCAAAAACTGCAGAGGAAGACAGAGACAGTAATATATTCGACAATAATTGAGGACGTTGGGTAGAAGCGGCGGGCACTGGAGAGATATTCGTGGCGGGCCTCAACAAACCAATCAGACGACTGAAAATAAGTATTATTAATAACGATTTCAACCAGAGTAGTATATTCCCGGAATGTATGTACTACCAGTCAGTATACTGGCATGTTTTTATTATTTAATCTTCACACTCCCTCCCGTTGTAGGCGCTTTGGATGTTTAGAGTCCAGCGTGAATCCTGCAGTTGGTACATTGTCACAATGAACACATTCCATGCGATCTTATCGGAACGCACAGCTGCGTACTACCGACCGAACATGTTCCCTTCTGACTGTGGCATGTAAGGACTATATGTTTTTTTTTTAAAAAAAAAAAAGAAACCAACATCATAAATATCTCACAATCATTTATGGATGGCGTAATCTGAACCGAGCCCACAACGCAAACAGGAACCGACGGCGAACAACTACACGTAAGATATCCTGTTGGCGAACGCATAATACAGCGCACAACACATCGTGTGTTCGCTCCGCTCATGTTTTCGCAGCGTGGTCGTCGAGGGCGTTCACCAATATCGCTGACAGATATATGAAAATGGAAATCCAGCACAGAAGCTGCTGCAGCTACAGCATAGGTCTCAGTGCAGTTTTCAGAATGAAGCACAACTGCGTTTACATTTCAGGTACGATAACATGCGGTGCGGCAAGCATAACATTACTATTTGTCTGTCCCAAATTACGCAGGTGTATATAATCTTGTAACGGCAAGATAATGGTGATAGAAATATTGTCTGAAATTCCGAAGGCAGTAGGTATGAAATACAGCAAGTGAAAGGACTTATCTACAACATGTCCGGAAAGCAGACAGTAGTTATAAGCTCCGAAGGACCTGAAACGGAATTAGTGTTTAAGGGGAGGGGGGAAGATTGAGACAGAATTATGTCCTATCCTCAATGTTATTTAATCTGTATATTGTGCAAGCAGTAAAGAAAGTTAAGGAGACATTGAGAAACAGAATTTAAGTTGTAGGAGAAGAAATAAAAGTGTGGGCACAGTAATTCGGTTAAAGACCAGATGGGTCTTGGAAGATCAATTGAACGGAATGCACGGTATGATGAAAAGCGGTTGTGTAATTAATACCAACAAAGGTAAAACAATGTTAATGGAATGTAGTCCAATTAAATCAGGCTAAGTTTAGGGAATTTGATTAGGTTGAAAAAAATGGTTCAAATGGCTCTGAGCACTATGGGACTTAACTTCTGAGGCGATCAGTCCAATAGAACTTAGAACTACTTAAACCTAACTAACCTAAGGACATCACACACATCCATGCCCGAGGCAGAATTCGAACCTGCGACCGTAGCGGTCGCGCGGTTCCAGACTGTAGCGCCTAGAACCGCACCGCTACCCAGGCCGGCAATTTCATTAGGAAACGAGTCGCTAAAAGTAGTGTATTTGTGCGTCAAAATAACTGTCGATTGTCGATATAGAGAGGGTATAAAATGCGGATTGCCAAGAGGGAGATTTGTTGACATCGAATATAATTAAAATATTAGGACGACTCGTCTGAAGGAATCCCGTCTGGTGTGTAACCTCGTGTGGAAGTGAAATGAGGGTGATCAGCATTTCAGAAAAGAAGAGAACAGAAGCGTTTGAAATGTAGTGCTACTGAAGAAACCTGAATATTAGATGAGTAGTTAATTGATAAACTACTGAACGGAACTGAGGAAAAAAGAAATTTGTTCCACAAGTTGACTGAAAGACGGGATAGGTTGATATGATCATCAGTTTAGTGCTGGAGGAAAGTGCGAGGAGTAAAAATCCTAGAGGAAGACCAGGAGATGAATGCAAGACGCATATTAGGAAGGATGTAAGTTGCAGTAGTTCTGCAAAGAGGATGAAGCTGACATCTACATCTACATCTACATAGTTAGTCTGCAATTCACACTTAAGTGCCTGGCAGAGGGTTCATCGAACCATTTTCATACTACTTCTCTACCATTCATCTTTCGAATGGCGCGTGGGAAAAACGAAGACCTAAATCTTTCAGTTCGAGCTCTGATTTTCCTTATTTTGTTATTATGATCATTTCTCCCTACGTAGGTGGGTGCCAACAAAATGTTTTCGTATTCGGAAGAGAAAGTTGGCGATTGAAATTCCGTAAATAGATCTCGCCGCAAAGAAAACCGCCTTTGTTTCAGTGACTGACAACCCAACTAGCGTATCATATCAGTGACACTCTCACCCCTATTGCGCGATAACACGAAACGAGCTGCCTTCTTTGCACTTTTTCGATGTCCTCCGTCAGTCCTACCTGGTAAGGATCCCATACCGCGCAGCAATATTCCAGCAGAGGACGAACAAGTGCAATGTGGACTGTCTCTTTAGTGGGTTTGTCGCATCTTCTAAGTGTTCTGCCAAAAAAGCGCAGTCTTTGTTTCGCTTTCCCCACAATATTATCTATGTGGTCTTTCCAATTTCAGTTGCTCGTAATTGTAATTCCTAGGTATTTAGTCAAATTGACAGCCCTTAGATTCGTGTGATTTATCGTATACCCAAAATTTATCGGATTTCTTTTGTACTCATGTGGATGACCTCGCACTTTTCATTGTTTAGTGCCAATTGCCACTTTTAGCACCATACAGAAATTCTCTCTAGATCATTTTGTAATTTTAATTGATCGTCTGATGATTTTACTAAACGGTAAATTACAACGTCATCTGCAAACAATCCAAGGAGGCTGCTCGGATTAGCACCTAGATCATTTATGTAAATCAGGAACAGCAGGTGGCCTATGACACTACCTTGCGGAACGCCAGATATTACTTCTGTTCTACTCGATGATTTACCATCTGTCACTACGAACTGTGAACTCTCTGTGAGGAAATCACGAATCCAGTCACACAACTGAGACGATACTCCATATGCACGCAATTTGATTAATAGTCGCTTGTGAGGAACGGTATCAAAAGCCTTCTGGAAATATAGGAATATGGAATCGATCTGAGATCCCGAGTTGACAGCACTCATTACTTCATGAATCCGTGTTGGTTACATATCAATAAGTCATTTTTTTCAATGTGATTAATAATGTTCGAGTACAGTATATGCTCCAAAATCCTACTGCAAATTGAGGTCAGTGATATGGGTCTGTAATTGAATGGGTTACTGCTATTCCCTTTCTTGAATATTGGTGTGACCTGTGCTACTTTCCAGTCTTTAGGAAAAGATCTTTCGTCATGTGAGCCGTTGTATATGATTGCTAAGAAAGGCACTATTGTGTCTGCGTACTGTGAGAGAAACCTGTCGCGATCTGCATCAGATCAGTCTTCAAGCTGAAGACAACAACAAGGTTAACAGCTTTGTGTACCTGTACCGATCACTCGTGATTTCTGTGCCCGATCGAAGACAATGGCGTTCCCGAAATGTACTGCGAATAGTGTATCCATCTACTTTGGGTGCTGTTGTGACGAATACTATGACAAAAAAACTGATCGAGGGAAAAGTGGCAATAAAGAGGAAGGAATGGAGATTAGGGTTTAACTTACCGTTGGCGACAATGTCAGTGGAGACTGCACACAAATTCAGTTTGAGAAAGATGGTGAAGGACACTATCAGTGTGCTTCCCGAAGTGACCATCCCGGCGAGCGCATTAAATTGTTTAGAAAACCTAGAGCTGAACAACCGGACGGTGAACTGAACTCAGGATCTCCCGCTTTGTAGTCCAATGTGTTGACACTGCAGCACCATTCTTGATGCCGTCTGCCACTGGAGTTTGTTGATCGTCCACGTAACGCTCTGGCTGTTATCGAGCAGTATCGTTACGTAAAGCGCCTCTTCATTCTTCTACAGTGGTTGGATGAAAAAAATATGGCAACACCGTGGGGCAATGTATGCTTGAACATAAATGCAGTTGCTACCCAAGCCTGCAGCCGTTTTATTTTCATTTTCCTCAATGCGTTACAAGCGTCAGTCGTGGTAAGATCAGTGTTCTGTGCAGTGGCTGTGTTTCATGTACGAGCTCACTGCATCAAACGTGGACAAATTGTTGCTGCTTCGCTAAACAAGGTAGCCGAAGTGTTTGGTGCAGATAACGTTATCCGTCAAGTCACAACGCGGACCAAAGTGTTAGTTCAGTGATCGTGGTGGACGGCCATTGAAGAAGGGGCCGACAGTTGCAAAAGTCACTGCAGAACTGAATGTCGCCCTCGCGAACCCTGTCAGCGTCAAAACAACACAAAGCGGGCTCCATACGCTGGGAATTGCAGAGCGAGGTGGAATCTCAAAATCACTCCACTCATCAGTCAGGCAAATGCTAGTAACAGGAAAATGAGGTGCCGAGGCCAAAAAAACGTGGAGCAATGGAGGAAAGTCATTTGATCGGATGAATCCTGTTTAAGTCTCTATCATCTGGCCGAGTTAACGTCTCAGGAGTGAAACGTGGCGAGTCTTCGGTGATGATTTGGACAGACATATCGTCCAATTTCATGGCAGCTACCGTTACCTGAAATGTTCGCATTACTGCCAAAGATTATGTGACCATTTTGGCTTATCAGGTCCACCTCATGACACCGTGTTTGTTCCCCAATGGTGATCCGAGTTGCAAGGCGACAGAACTCCTGTTTAGACACCTCGCATCGTCCAGAACTGGTTTTGTGAGCACGAGGATGAATTGTCGCGTCTACCCTGGCCACGACAGTTGCCAGTCTCAATAGTATGGAGACTTTTTGGTCTGCTCTGGAGAGAAGAGTGCGTGATCGCTATCCGTCTACATCATCGTTACCTGACCTTGGCTCTGTTTCTCTGGAAGAATTGTACAAGATTCCCTTTTCTTCGCCAATCTCTGTGTATCCTCCATCAATCCAACTTAGTAAGACATCCGCAGACGAACAGTACTCAAGAAACGGAGAAGCAAGAGGCTCGTCAGTCACTTATTTGATGGCCGAATTACATATCCTTTACATGTGTTCTTTACACGCCAGGTGGTTATTCCCAGATATTTTACTGTTGTATCGTTTCCAGTGTACTGTAACCGTACAGTAATTGATCTGTTCCATTAAGTTTCGGGTGTGCAACCGCAACAATTCTCCTTCTTCTTCTAATATTTCGGCCGTATAACGTTCAGCCATCTTCAGGACGAGCCGCAAGACTGCCGCTCCAGTGCTCGCTTCGTCCCTTCATACTCGTGTACCGTGCATCTGCGCATGCGGCCACAGATGCAAACGTGCCAGAGACGTTGGTCAGCGGCAGAGACGTACAGAATGCGCGAGTTGCATCTATGACTCCGCAGTCGATCTGTGTTGGCATGTGGCTGGTCCCGGCGGAGGTTCGAGTCCTCCCTCGGGCATAGGTGTGTGTGTTTGTCCTTAGGATAATTTAGGTTAAGTAGTGTGTAAGCTTAGGGACCGATGACCTTAGCAGTTAAATTCCATAAGATTTCACACACATTTGAACATTTTTTTTTGTGAGTTGGCATATATCCTTGTGAGCTGCACTGTGACAACGTCTTTGTGAGTTTATTACGCCAAGTGCAGGATTCCATGATTAATCAAGGTTGAAACCACTATCTCTGTTACTTAAATTCGTCATCAAGCGAATCTCAATTGCCTCCTTCACTATCGAGTCCCAAAAAGATGATGTAGCTGCCAAAACTTCGAGTGTGGCCAGTGTCAATACAGTGCTCTGCCACTGCCGACTTGTTAGGTTGTAAAAGTCGTGTGTACCCCCGGTGTTCTGTACATCTTTCTTGGACAGCACGAGTTGTCTGTCCAATGTAAGAAAGGCCTCATTCACATGGAATTTTGTAAACTCCAGATTTTCGGAGCAGCAAATCATCTTTGACGGGGCCCACGACTGCAACTGTCTTGGGTGGAGGACGAAAAATCACTTTTACTTTGTGTCTTCTGATAATCCGTCCTATTTTTGATGAGAGGCTACCCACATATGACAGGAAGACCATCGATTTAAAGGTTTCCTCGTCTTCTTCTGCTTTCATTTTCAGTGCCTTCTGTATTTGCTGTGGGGAGTACCCATTGTTTGCAAACACTCGTTGTACGTAGGAAAGTTCATCTTGCAGACTGCTTTCGTCAGAAATAATATGCGCTCTACGGGTCAAATTGATCTCGTCCCCTATTTATGTGCAATACCTTACATTTATTAACGTTCATGGACAAATGTCATTCCCTTCAGTTCTCATCGATCCCCTGCGAGTCATTCTGCATTTCACTACAGTCTTCTGGAACTGCATTATCGTCTTCATTAATATGTATTACAAACAATGACGTCCATGTAGCACACGCCCTGTGCTACTTTAGGAAATCTGTCGATATGGTTGCGTTAAGAACAACGTGTTGAGTTACTTTTTCAACCAAATTCCAAATCCAGTCACAAATCTGCGCCGAACGACAGTCCTGAACAGCATCAAATGCTTCCGGAAGTCAAGAACACAGCATCAACCTTTTAATCTATAACGGGCGATCAAAAACTTACCGTTCGAATGCCACACAAAACCCCTCGCCTACAAGTAGTTGCTTATATACCCGCATTGGAGTCACGCTGGGTTGCACATTATTTGCAGCGACTGCCCGCAAACAAACTTTTTGGAGGTGATCCCACAATTTGTCAATTGCGTTTAATCCAGGGAGTTCGGTGGCCAGTGAAGTACGGTAAAATTATGCTAGTACTCTTCGAACGAGGCACGTACACTGTGAGCTATGTGACACGTTGATAGATGCCATGTGCGGAGGAAAGCATGTAGGGATGAACATGGTCCATAAGTATATGAAGATGGTATCTGTTCTTTCGGACATGTGCGAAAGGGCAGATACCATCTTCGTACAGTTAAGGCTAACCAGCCATTGGCCTTCTTCTTCTGTGCTGGATGCACACGCATTGCCCGAACACTTACAGGACTCGGCAAGATTGTCTGCCGGGAGTAATGAGTGTAATGGGTAGGGACACTACGAATGTAGTGTGTGGATATTGGGAATGTGGGTCTCACGGGGAGCGAGCAAGGGATAAATCCCTGCAGTCGCACTATCCTCTGTGCCCTCGGTGGCTCAGATGGATAGTTCGTCTACCATGTAGGGAGGAGATACCGGGTTCGAGACCCGGTCGGGACATACATTGTCAACTGTCCCCGTTGATGTATATCAACGCCTGTCAACAGCTTACGGTCTTGATTTAATTATCATTTCATTGGTCGCATGGGGTAGCAGCGCGGTCTAGGGCCCCTTTTCACGGATCGAGTGGCTGCCCTCGGGCATGGATGCGTGTGTTGTCCTTAGTGTGAGTTAGTTTAAGTTAGATTAAGTAGTGTTTAAGCTTAGGGACCGATGACCACAGCAGTTTGGTCCCATAGGACTTACCACAAATTTCCAAAAAATTTCCACAAGGGTAGATGCATACTTCTGTTGATCCATTGTGCGTTCCAGAATGACGCGATCATTTAGAGGAAGACCACGAAATTTCCCTGAAGATTATATTCCCTTAGCCGACCTGGACCCTTCCGAAGATTGTTGCAGGGCCTTACACGCCAAAGGCTATCTTTCCGATGGAGCATAAAATGTGATTCATCTGACAAGGCCACCTGTTGCCACTCAGTGGACGCCCTGTCGCGGTCTGGCGTGCAAATTCCAGCCTCCGTCGCTGGTGAACAGCAGTCGGCGTGGGGGCTGAACCAGGAGCCTGCTGCAGAGGCCTATCCGCAGCAGCGTTCGCTGGACGGTCGTTGAGGAGCCACTGTTGTCAGTCTCGTGGTTCATCGGGGCGTGGTTCATCGGCCCGCACACGTCTCCGCAGCTGTCTCTAGCCCCTGTCACGGAAGGCCCGGATGCATCACGGTTGCCTCTGCGCCAGTTTGGACAGCGCCGTTTTGCCATGTACTGTATACTTTTAATACGGCAATACGCGAACATTTTACAAATTTAGCCATTTCGGGAAAGTTTTCACTCCTGATCTGAAAGCCAATGACCATGCTCTTTCGGTCGTCAATAAAATCGCTCAGCTTACTCATTACAACAACTACCACTTTCACTCGGCACGCTTTGTATACCCTCCACTACTGGTGCTGCCATCTGCCCTCTGTGAGTGGTTACTGCACATCGACGTCGATGATAGACGTTGGTCGCATTAATGTGAGTGGATCGTGTATTCTAATTTGCTGTATTTGACGTTTTGACGATTCTGTGTTTACCTCTTCTGTGCTTAAATTAGGAAATTAACACAACCGAACAGACTGTTGAAAACTCTCTCTAAAGGTTTAAATAATGTGCAACTCGTCAGATTCTTTTTAAATCATTCCTTTCACGTTTGCCAGAAATTTGTCTCTAGAAAACCCTTAAAGCCGTATACGTATATACCAGATGCCTGAGATGGTTTCCTTGAGTCACAGACGTACCATTAACTCTGGTTTTGGTACAGTTTAAATGGCATGTGAGTCAACTTTACGTACGGAACAATCATAATGAGGTTTGCAGTGTTCCTGTCTGAATGTTTGTTGCAGTTTGCTTCATTTTCAAAGAAGCTATTGAACCGTAATGTGTGGGATATCCGAATAGTTTTTACACTCACTATTTAAGTGCTTCATTAAGACGAGTTGTGCCCATGTGAGGGTCTTGCCTAACAAATTCGTAATGCTTGTGACACAACTGTATTGTAAAACTGATTATTCATGCTCCTGGAATGATCAAATAATCATAAAGGCCAACATTTCACTAGTAGGACTCAGGTTAAATGGGAAGCTCTTAAAGGAGCTTTCATATTCTCGACCTTTGGAGGAAACGAGTAACTAGGAGCACCTAAAACCAAGAAACTCCTTTACACCGTTTCTTTTCAGTTCTTTCAATCCATTGGTGGCATATTCTGAAGTTCCTCTGTGCTGTCACAAAGTTCACTCTTAGCCCAATAGAACTCTGCCTGAAATATCTTCGCTTTGCAACATCCATACTTTTATTACCTATCGAAATAGACAGGCAAGTATGTTCTGATAAACTGATGTGTTTTTATAAAGCCATTCAATAGATCTTCAAAAGTGGTATAAAACGACACCTGTCTACGCTTCCTATAAAACGTCTTGCTAAAGTAAGCAGAGAATGCTGCAACTTGACTGCGTAACACGTGTAAATATTGGATAACAAAGTTGAAACGCCATTACACACACAGACTTCTTTCTTACACTTCTTTTACGAACAGTTTCAGTGCGTTTATTGACGTCGGATATGTCACAGCATGCTTCTTTCCGCAAGTGACTGGATGTTCAATTGAAGTATGCGAATATCTGCGACTATTTCCTTTATGTTATTATTGCAGCCGGCCGAGCGGTTCTAGGCGCTACAGTCTGGAACCGCGCGACCGCTACGGTCGCAGAATCGAATCCTGCCTGGGGCATGGTGTGCGTGATGTCCTTAGGTTAGTTAGGTTTAAGTAGTTCTAAGTTCTAGGGGACTTATGACCTCAGAAGTTAAGTCCCATAGTGCTCAGAGCCATTTGAACCATTATTATTGCAGGTTTCACTTAATGATTTCCTTAACAAATCGGCAACGTATTAATAAAGGTATTGAGATGCGAATATTTTGTGGAAAAGCCGTACAGATGGCTAAATATCTCTCTTTCCTTGTTACGCTGTTTCGGCTACCGTAATCATCAGATATCAAAAAACTCTGAAACTGCGAAACAAGGTTCAATGTCAAGGTATAGAATTCAATATTGACGCTGAACCTTGTTTCGCATATTCAAAGTTTTGAATCTGTTTTGATATCTCGTGATAACAGCAGCCGAAATGACGCAACAGAGAAAGAAATTTATTTAGTGATCTAGCCGGTCTTTTTTCTCACAAATAGGTGTAACGGATGATGTGACAGACGTACTTAAAAGTTAATTCTGGTCACTGGGGGGTAACTCACAAAACTGAATACACATTTCAGGTTAATTTTAACTGAGTTATCCTGATAGTGAAAGTTTAATTTTCTGACACGCCTAGTGGACCATAAAAATGTGACTGATGTGACTGTTTACAGATATTTGTACATCTCAACTGACGAACTCTCGAACTCATTTTAGATCAGTTCAGCTGAGTTGTCCTGATAATGGAAGTTCAGTTTCCTAAGATGCATAGCGAGAAAATAAAAAAGTGACTGGTTATAGTTATTTGTATACATCTGATGCATGTATCAGTTACAAATCTGAAATGTTCTCATACGAGTCCTTGGAATGCTTACTAACAAATTCTTAAATGAGTCTTCAGTCATTACGAATTTTGATGTATAACACCCCTGAGAGCGGTTAATGTATCTTTTATTTTTTACATTAGTGTTCAGGCTATTGGCTTCATCAAATCGAAATCTTAGACCTCGAAAACGAAGTACACAGTCGTGCTGTTATTTCCAGTTACAGAAGTCATAGTTGCATCCGTATCTCGGTAACGAAAATACCATCTCAACTGTGTGCTGGCACTTGCGGAAAATCTCGTTTCGATATCACGAAATATTTATGAAATAATGATCGTAAGGTTTTGAACCTGGATCAGCGGCCGTGTTTTCATACATTACAGGGATTGGGATACGCCTGTTTTGTTACAACACCTTTCTGCCATTATCAGCGGACATTTTTATTTAGTTGTTACATTCTAGTATTTTAGCTTCTGTGGGTCGTTTTTTACATTATTATATAGCTTTCCATTGTTATTTTCATGGTATCTGTCCTGTCCTGTGCACTCTGAATACACATAAACACGGTACATGTTTTTCACGAACGCCACTCGCAACTTACAATTTCTAATTTCTTTATTATTAGTTCTGCCTGACCACAAATTACATTCGTAGGTACATATAAGTAGTTACAAATTTTCATAATGACATATAATGAAAACTATTCACAATAAGTACGTATATAATAGAAAAAAACAACATTACTTTCGTCCTATCACTTTGGTCAGTATTGGAAAATTCTTCAATAGAGTATAGTGGGTTCTGTTTCAAGTCCTGTGCAAGTTTCCTGTTACGTATGCCGACAGCTTCGCATTTCAATAGCTCTCTTCTTCGGGTGTCATTATTGCGTATTTCTTACTTATTTTGAAAGCCCCTTGGTTTTATTTTACTGATGAAGCATAAAAATATATACTGGCTGTAAATGGTCATTGTTCCTAACCAGGCTTGCAGTGCATCAGCTTTCTAAAAACACAATGTTTATATTGCCGTTATGCACTCCCTGTTGATGTTCGCTTGGTTTCGTAATATCTGCGAACCTTAGTTTCTGTCATGTTTAGAACTGCCACAGGTGTCCACGATACGTGTCCCTTCTATGTTCCTTGAGAACGCAACTTTGGTATAGAGAAAATTATACTACATTGTTTCAGTCACTTATTATTAAAACCGCGTTTCGGCGATTATAATTTACATCTCTTTAATTGACTTCAGTTGTTGGTTCATGGTGAAAGCTGTACATAGTGTTAACCAAACGGAACATATTGTTTCCTTGTTTCACGACCTACGTTTCGGGCTGTAAGCCCACTTTTCAGTATACAACTGATTATAAAGATGGAAAACGAGCAAAGGTTAACACTTGTCAACTACTTAATCTATCAGTTCTCAACTTAAAGTATAAGAGTTATCCCCGTTCGCTAACTGGACAGTCAATCTGCTTGGCTCACAAAACACGGGAAATTAAAGACGCCAGATTCAGCCTTTGCTGAAAATTGCTTGAACTAGAACCACAAATATGTAATGGATATAGAACTCCTACACATTAGGCGGAAAGAATGCAAAACTCACTCAGTTAGAAATACTAGAAACTAAACAACAGATATTCTATTTCCACATTTACTACTGAAGCACCCAATGCCATTATTACCACTTTTAGATAATGTCGCAACTTATTACGTAGGAGGAGAACCTTGGTAATCACATAAGCAACAACTCCTGTGCGCATAGTTGTACTCCATTGTATGTTTATTCATGGAGTAAATGGTGTCCTAATGACAGTCGTGAGCTTGTGCAATGTACATGTTGCTGTGTGAAAATGGTCAAGAAAGAGAATTTGAATAATTTAATTTAAGTCGAGAACTGGAAAAATTAATAAGTTAACGAATGATTATCGTTGTTTAGTTGCCGTCTTTGGAATTAGTTATGTACTGAAAATGGACTTACAACCAGAAACGTACATCGTACAGAAACAATTAAGTCTTGTTAAACAAAGCAAAAAAAGTGTTTTGTTTACTTTTAGATCATTGAATTTGCTTGCGACTTACGCCTGCGTTGTCCTTTAGGTTGACAGAGCAGCAGGAGGAAGGTGTGTCATCTTGCACTGTTGCGTAACCGTAAGCGTTTTTTACTGCAATGACAGGATTTACACAATTTTCCTACATGTCTGTGGAAGCTGTACTTATAGCATATCTGTACTGCACGCTGCTACAGCGAACTGTGCACTTTACAGTCTCACCGCCAACATCTTTGAACTGCAAGACTAGCAAAATATTGCAGAGGCGGAAAATGAAAGTGGAGTATGTGGCGTGCAGCCGAGATGTGCAGTGAAGTACTTCCACAAACATGTAGAAATGTCTGTGAATCGTTTCATTCCCATAAGAAAAGCTAACGTTTCTTCAATAGTGCAAGACGACACATAATGAACCTGCCATAGCGCTGTCTGCCAAATACGCATTAGGTATGTAAGTCACAAGATAATTCTACGATGCAAAAGTATCGTAATCCAGTTGATAATGATGCCATGGTCATAGAAACGTGTACCGTTAAACAATAAATATGACTGAAGAAGTGCACCAACAAAGCTTTTGTATATCATCTAATAAATCGCAGTCCATATGCAATGGATATAGAACTCCTACACATTCGATGGAAAGAATGCAAAACTCGCTGTTAGAAATACTAGAAACTAAACAACGGATATTCTATTTCAACATTTACTACTGAAGGACCCAATACCATTATTACCACTTTTAGATAATGTCGCAACTTACTACGTAGGAGGAGAACCTTGGTGTTTCCATTCATAAACTGGTAATCACATAAGCAACAACTCCTTTGTGCATAGTTCTACTTCGTTGTTTGTTTATTCATGGAGTAAATGGTCAAGAAAGAGAACTTCCATAATTTAAGTCGAGATCTGGAAACACTAAAAATTTAACAAATGTTTATCGTTGCTTAGTTGCCATCTTTGGACTTAGTTACGCACTGAAAATGGACTTACAACCAGAAACGTAGTTCGTACAGAAACAATTAAGAATTGTTAAACAAAGCAAAAAAGTGTATTTTTACTTTGGATCATTGAATTTGCTTGCAACATACGCCTGCGCTGTCCTTTAGGTTGACAGCACAGTAGGAGGAAGGTGTGTCATCTTGCACTGGTGGATAACCATAAGCGTTAACTATTACAATGACAGGATTTACACAATTTTCCCACGTGTCTGTGGAAGCTGTACTTATTGCATATCTGTGCTGCACGCTGCTACAGCGAACTGTACACTTTACAGTCTCACAGCTAACATCTTTGAACTGCAAGACTTGCAAAATATTACAGAGCTGAAAAATGGGAGTGGGTTATGTGGCGTGCAAAGATGTGCAGTGAAGTAAAGCTTCCACAAACATGTATAAAAGTCTGTGAATCAGTGCCATAAGAAACGCTAACGTTTCTTCAGTAGTGCAAGACGACACATAATGTACCTGTCATAGCGCTGTCTGCCAAATGCGCATTACACAGTCACAAGCTAATTCTACGATGCAAAAGTATCGTAATCCAGTTGAAAATGATGCCACGGCCATAAAAAAGTGTACCGTTAAACAATAAATATGACAGAAGTGCACCAACAAGTTTTTTGTATACCATCTAATCAGTCGCAGTCCTTCACAAGTTGTCTGTCAGAGACGACATACTTGTAAACATAGTATCGATAAAGATGGAGCTACAGTACTAAGTCTGCTTGCGTCAACGAGTGTGGGATGGTTCGTACTTGTTTACGCTTCGGTAAAAAATGCCTGCAGTAAAAATGGAGAGCAAAGCAAAGTGCAAGTCGATCGAGGTGGCTGCCTTCGTTAGCGGACAGCTCTTTCCCATTAGGAGCACAGTGCGGCAGCTGCTTCGACGGCGTCCCCGGTGAACCAGTTCACGAAACACATGACAAGGGCCACCTCAAAAGCCGCAGGTGCACACGATCCGGCCGCGGGCTGGATTTTCTGAAGGATGCACAAGGCGAGCGCTGCAGCAGGCGGCGGCCCTGGGGAGAACTTTTTCTCTTTCCGATTACCGACCTTGAACCACTTGTCATTAACTCGACCATTACGTTCCTCCATTAACCTCGAAGCGGGCGTCCAGGCCGACCGCAGCGCAGCGCGCCGGCGAGGAACGGGTGTGCCCATTTGGAGTGTCCGCTGCCCGCCACGACGAGTCGTTTTCTGGAGCGGGTGTCGGGCCATTGTAATAACGCCGGGGCGGCTCGCAGCGACGGGGTTCCATTTAATAACGAAGTGAAGCGCCCGTGCACGAAAACAGTTACACTAAGGATAGCCATTACTCGTGCCGTTGGGTAACGAGATTTTTTTTTTCTAATTATGTGTTTTATTCGACGCTGATAATTGAAGTATGCGTGAAGGAATCCTGAGTAACTGGACACGGCTCCAGGCGGCGGTTTATTCTGTCGAGACAGGGGCGGCGGCACAGGGAATGAAGAAGGAAAAAAAAAAGAGTAAAAGAACAATACAAAAACAAAAAGGTAGAAACTACAAGCGCATACGCACAGGCGCGCGCGCGCGTGCGTGGAAGAAAAGCGTTTTCGACAACACTGCGCACGATCGGAGTTATTATCTGCCGGCGTTCCCTGTCGGCTTAATCCGCAATTAGCCGTTATTACGGCAGTATTCAAAGCGATCGCGCGAGCTGCTCAAAGAGAACGGGTAATTCCGAGGAGGCGGCGGCTGACGGCTGGGTTATTCGCCTCTCCAGCCGCTACTACGCACACACGCAAAGCCAGGTCTTGACTTATCGACTTCCGAAATCAACATTCCTCGGTGTTCGGGGACGGCCGCCCGAGTGAGATAACCCGCGGTGTGTTTCCAGCCTTCCTTGCGGCATGCTCCTTGTCTCTTTCTAAAACTTAATTACACGTCAAAACTTAAAACAAAACAAAAGCCCTTTAGTAGTCGTAGGTGTTTTCAAACTTATCTCTATTGCGCAATACAACTGTGTGTCAATATTCGGGACGTGTTTCCTTTGGTAACATCACGCAGTGGAGATTTCAATGATACGATAGAAGAGGAACACTTACAAAATGTTTCTGAATTGGTGAGTCACGTCTTGGATGTCACTTTTGTAACACACATTACATTCGCTACTGTATACTTCTCGCCAAGCAGCAGTTCTTCTTTTATACGTAATAAAAAAAGGCGAATCTCTAGGTTTTTTTTAAAGAACTTGTTCACGAACACCTGCTGTACCGATCACGATATTTCGACTGCTGGTACGCTGGACTGTTGACGGCACAGTAGGAACGTCCACAGGCGACGGAGAAAGAGAAGATGGAGTGGTTACTCACCTCAGACAGGTCTCTCTGCGACATTTTGCTGTGGGAGCAGGGTCACCCTTCACCATGATCCGATCCGGCTAGGGCACCGCACTCGACCACATCAATTCCTGCACATCGCTGGTCGCTTCCAAAGTACAGAACACGAAGCGAAGTTGAAACACTCGCAAGCAGAAAAACAAAGAAGGAGAACCTCGAGCGTCCGTCCGCGGATTGTAGCGCTCTGGACGAGTAGCGGACGCACGTGCAGCCTGGGGAAACGACGAAACGCGAGAGCAGACGAGGGCGGAACTAGCGCGGCGGCGGTTGTGCTGCGACTACTGAGGCGCTGACGGGCCACTATCCCAGCAGAGCACGGATTCCGGCGCTGCATTCCTCCGCCGCTGGCGCGGCCGCCGCCATCTTGGAATGCTGCGCGCGCCGCCGCCGCGTTGGCCGCGCGCGACCCCAGGCCGCCGCTGCCGCTGCCGCTGCCTGGCTGTTCCGCCGGCCGGACGCGCCCCCCTCGCCCCCCGCCGCCCCACCCACAGCCCAGGGAGACCTTGAGGAGCCGACCGCAAGATGGCGCGCGAGGCCGAGCTGGCAGCTGCAGCTCCTGCCTCGGAGGCGAGGGCTGCAAGGCGCCGTCCAACTCGCGTTCACGCCAGCAACGCGGAAAGAGGTCCTACGGTACGGGGACTGTCAAGCTGTGCACCTCGGCACAGGGATAGCGCGACAGACTTTGTGAATATGTCCTCATGCAACATTGTGTTTAAAGGAAAAATACAATGACCGCCGCAAAAACCCTGGATCGTCATCCGAATGTACATAAGCAGGCAGAAAACACGTCTGTGCTGCACAGGGTAACCAAAGTACATTTGAAACAAGAAAACGTGCAACAAGAAAAAACACAGTGAAACAGATTGCAGTTGTCAATGACTATACTGCTCCCATGGTTGACACAATCCTAGATAAAGTGAAGAAAGACTTAAACGCAAAGTGCACTACAGAAGAAAAAGACAACAAATGTATATCTATCATCCCTAATATTGGAAATACATCACAAGAAATGTCAAATGCCGACCGATGTATACGAGCGGTTCTAGGCGCTTCAGTCTGGAACCGCGTGACCGCTACGGTCGCAGGTTCGAATCCTGCCTCGGCCATGGATGTGTGTGATGTCATCAGGTTAGTTAGGTTTAAGAAGTTCTGAGTTCTAGGGGACTGATTACCTCAGATGTTAAGTCCCATAGTGCTCAGAGCCATTTGAACCATTTGAAATTTCAAATATTTTCAAAAGCGACAAAGCAAAACCTGAGATTTCTGCATCCAATAAACTTAAAAAAAAAAAAAAACTAATAGATAATATTAAGTCTCATCATGAGGCATACACAGGCTGTGGAAGATATAAAATAACATGCGATGAATGCTCCATGTACTGCCTAGGATAATCAGGCCTAAATTTTAACTTGAAAGTGAACCAGTGAATTTCTTCATACCCTTTGACAGCAGACTTAAACAAAAATAGTAACACATAGAAATAAGCACCATTGTAAAATAGGTATAAGCAAATTATGATCCAGATTATTAAGATAAATCCCCTCTGTACGAAAGCATATCCTCCTCTGTGCAGGACTTGTAAATATCTGTCCACTATATTTAAAACATCTTTGTAACTGTTTATGTAAGTAATCTCTATGTATACTGTGTACGGAAAATTGTTTAACAAGTGTGAAACTGTGCACAAATCGACCATAAGAAAACTGTAAGTACAAATTCTTCCACATTTTGCCGCTAACTACATATAAAAAGCGATAACTAACTAAATATTGCTCGTTTGTATACGTGGCAGTCAACTCAACAAAACAAAGCAGAACATCACACATCAAAGCATTACATAAAAATGGCATACCACACAGAAGAGCACTTGCCCGCGAAAGGCAAAGGTCCCAAGTTCGAGTCTCGGTCGGGCACACAGTTTTAATCTGCCAGGAAGTTTCAGAACAAACGCACTTGAAAATGAGAAGCATTTTCCGAAAGGCGTCATATAAGATATTAATA
Source organism: Schistocerca serialis cubense (assembly GCF_023864345.2). Taxonomy (NCBI): domain Eukaryota; kingdom Metazoa; phylum Arthropoda; class Insecta; order Orthoptera; family Acrididae; genus Schistocerca; species Schistocerca serialis. The sequence continues at coordinate 438,177,164 of NC_064646.1, forward strand.
AAAGAAAATCGTGACTGACAGCAGAAAGGTTATTTATGAACAAACCTATTGCTTTCACAGTCGCAGGCTTTCACATAACAATTTATAACGGACAAAATCAACAAAGCGTTTCCGTAAAATACACTTCTTGATACAGGTTCATTTTAGAAAAAACAGCAACCAGTCATTGGTATGACAAGTGGAGTTTGAAAATAAACACAACAAAACAGTACGTCGTAGTGGGCGGTGACGATTTAGGCACCGGGGCTTTTAATGTTAAATGTTGCTCTTATTTTAAATAGTAAGATGTAAAACTATTCCTGCTAATGGGAATAGTGTAGAAGTAATTAAAAATAACAGTTGAAAAAAGGAACGTGTTATTGGATAGCTAAACTCAATCTTTTGTTGGAATAAAATCGCAAAAAACGGAAACGAATGTATTCAAACAACAGTAGACAGCATATGTATACATGGGTTAGACGTTTGTGGAATACGAAGGAGAGAAAAAGATCGACTACTATAGTAACCATGGGAAATGGAGACCGGAGACCAAATGCTGCAGTCTCAAGATTAGACCACGTCAGAAATGAAGAATCCAGAAAAATAATGCTACTGGAAGCGGGTACATGGAAGCTATTTAGAGGAAGAGTTCACTATGGTACGTCAATTTAGAACAAATGAAAGATGATGCTTTGCCAAAGGAAAAAGGAAACGAGGTCCACCGCCTAGAAGACGGCTGATATACGTCAAGCAGTCTATGGACTCGACAAATCTCCAGGAAGTGGATTGGAAAGCGTGGAAACTATCTAGGTTGAGAAGCCAGAAACGATATTAGCTGTAAACAACTCGCAAATATTTATTAGAAACAAATAGCTCTGTTATCGGTTTCACTCTGACACGTTCATTATCAGATGGCAGTTTACACTTAATATGACATGCAGCTATACTGTGCAAGTGATGTTCGCTGATCTTCACTGTGGTGTAAATTCCTTAGGGTGGCGTTGCCGTGTAGCAAAATATGTAAGAAAAAACTACTTTATTCTAATTGTACCTAACTATTGATTGAAACAGGGTGAAAATTTTTCTAAGATGCTGGGTTAGTTTTTTCTCCTGTGTGTTGCTATATCACTGCTGATTCCTTATTAAAAAGTTCATATTTCACCGAGTATTAGATTTAACACTTAGTTCAAGAGTCATGAAAGAAGGTTGTACACATGGAAGAGGCCTGGAGATACTGGAAGGTTTCAGATAGATTACATAATGGTAAGACAGAGATACAGGAACCAGGTTTTAAATTGTAACACATTACCAGGGGCAGATGTGGACTCTGACCACAATCTAATGGTTATGAACTGTAGATTAGAACTGAAGAAACTGCGAAAGGGTGGAAATTTAAGGATATTGCACCTGGGTAAACTGACTGAGCCAGAGGTTGGAGAGAGTTTCAGAGAGAGCATTAGGGAACGATTGACAAGAATAGGGGCAAGAAATACAGTAGAAGAAGAATTGGTAGCTTTGAGAGATGAAATAATGAAGGCAGCAGAGGATCAGTTAGGTAAAAAGACGAGGGCTAGTAGAAATTCTTGAGTAACAGAAGATATATTGAATTTAATTGATGAAAGGAGAAAATATAAAAATGCAGTAAATGAAGCAGGCAAAAAGCAATACAAACGTCTCAAAAATTAGATCGACAGGAAGTGCAAAATGGCTAAGCAGGGATGGCTAGAGGACAAATGTAAGGATGTAGAGGCTTACCACTCTAGGGGTAAGGTAGATACTGCCTACAGGAAAATTAAAGAGACCTTTGGAGAAAAGAGAACTACTTGTATGAATACGAAGAGCTCAGAGGGAAACCCAGTTCTAAGCAAAGAAGAGAAAGCAGAAAGGTGGAAGGAGTATATAGAGGGTCTGAACAAGGCTGATGTACTTGAGGGCAATATTATGGAAATGGAAGAGGATGTAGATGAAGATGAAATGGTAGATATGATACTGCGCGAAGAGTTTGATAGAGCACTCAAAAACCTAAGTCGAAAAAAGGCCCCGGGAGTATACAACATTCCTGATACTACTGATACTGATAGCCTACCATCTGGTGAGCAAGATGTATGAGACAGGCGAAATACCCTCAGACTTCAAGGAGAATATAATAATTCCAATCCCAAAGAAAGCAGGTGTTGACAGATGTGAAAATTACCGAACTATCAGTTTAATAAGCCACGGCTGCAAAATACTAACACGAATTCTTTACAGGCGAATGGAAAAACTGGTAGAAGATCAGTTTGGATTCCGTAGAAATGTTGGAACACGTGAGGCAATACTGACCATACGAGTTATCTTAGAAGATAGATTAAGGAAAAGCAAACTTACGTTTCTAGCATTTTTAGACCTAGAGGAAGCTTTAGATAATGTTGACTGGAATACTCCCTTTGAAACTCTGAAGGTGGCAGGGGTAAAATACAGGGAGCGAAAGGCTAATTACAATTTGTACAGAAACCAGATGGCAGTTATAAGAGTCGAGAGGCATGAATTGGAAGCAGTGGTTTGGAATGGAGTGAGACAAGGTTGTATCTTATCCCCGAGTCTATTCAATCTGTATACTGATCAAGCAGTAAAGGAAACAAAAGAAAAATTCCTAGTAGGAATTAAAATCCATGGAGAAGAAATAAAAACTTGGAGGTTCGCAGATGAACGGAATGGACAGTGTCTTGAAAGGAGGATATAAGAAGAACATAAAGAAAAGCAAAACGAGGATAATGGAATGTAGTCGAGTTAACTCGCGTGATGCTGAGGGAATTAAATTATGAAATGATACACTTACAGTAGTAAATGAGTTTTCCTATTTTGGGAGCAAAATAAATGATGATGGTCGAAGTAGAGAGGATATAAAATGTAGATTGGCAATGGCAAGGAAAGTGTTTCTGAAGAAGAGAAATTTGTTAACATCGAGTATAGATTTATGTGTCAGGCAGTCGTTTCTGAAAGTATCTGTATGGAGTGTAGCCATGTATGGAAGTGAAACAAGGACGTTAAATACTTTGGACAAGAAGAAGTAGAAGCTTTCGAAATGTGGTGCTACAGAAGAATGCTGAAGATTAGATGGGTCGATCACATAACTAATGAGGAAGTATTGAATAGAATTGGGGGAGAAGAGAAATTTGTGGCACAAATTGTCTAGAGGAAGGGATCGGTTGGTAGAACATGTTCTGAGGCCGCAAGGGATCACCAATTTAGTACTGGAGGGCATAGTGGAGGGTAAAAATTGTAGAGGGAGACCAAGAGATGAATACACTAAGCTGATTCAGAAGGATGTAGGTTGCAATAGGTAGTGGGACATGAAGAAGCTTGCACAGGATAGGGTAGCATGGAGAGCAGCATCAAACCAATCTATGGACTGAAGACCACAACAACAATTAGATTTAACACGTTACTCAACTTTGAACATACAAACAATATAGAGCACCATACTCACACACTAACTACACAAAGATGGCGAAACTGTGGCAAACGATATGTCTGTCAGGCAAGACACAATATGTTCACAAATATTATAATAGCAAATTGATAGTGCGTAAGTGTGTCAGTACATGCAATATTTATTGAGTGAAAATGAATTTTAACTGACGTATACAGATATAAAAGAGAATTGATCATCAAATTACTATGGAAATGGTTTTTCTGTCACATTTTCTGAAAGAAAGAAAGAAACAAAACCAGTTATGAGAGACCTGTATAAACAGACATACTATCGTAACCAAAATCATCCGTACACCTCCAAGAACGCGATATTAGCAACTAGTCGCCAGAGGCGAACCCGCCACTATGACTATATGAGGCAGCTACTGTCGCTTCATTAGTCCACTTAGCGCAATGCGAAGTTTCCTTATATAGGGGTTCTAATGAAAAGCCTACGGGACCAGGTGTTTGATGATTTTTATAGTACGATTGCATTGGTTTAGTTCGTGAATGCAATTGGTTTTTAAAACAAACTCTTTTATGCCTTTTATCGTTATTATTGCAGGAGCTATTTGTCGTACCACACATAATGCGACCTAGGCTACACATATGTAACTTATGTATTCTGACATGGTTATGGTACATTTTCTTGTATTTTAATTCATTTTATTATTTATTTATATTAGTTAATTATTTAAAAAATATTCTTCCACAGGACATATGATTGTATGCAATACATTTGTTTGTTGTTTGCATGTCCTATTACAACTGTGTGGTACGGATTTATGATTAATAGCGCCGCCATACGTTCGTCTATTATGCTATATTCGAGTAGAACAGTGAAAACTATTAACAACAGCATGTCATAGGCAGAAGCATATTTGTCCTAATGTTACATATAGTTTTAATGATATACAATATGTCTTTTTGAGCCACTTACATAGTTAACATAATACCTGTCAATTGTTAACGTATGTTATATATTTTTTATAATAATACATTTGTTTTACTCATTGTACAGGGGCCTGAAGATGGCATCAATGTAATGCCGAAACTGGTAGCACATAAGAAGTTCATAAAATAAATTTCTACAGTACATACGGCTGTTGGCAAATTATTGCACCAAGAAATACATGCCAGCCGTTGTCTCATGGTCCATAATGGATCAACGAAGACTGCGAAAGGAGGTGGCGACTATAGTATTGTCAGCAGAGAAACAGCAACACCAAGTGGGTCGATCAGAGGAGCGTAATGACTTCGAGCGTTGACCGGTCTCTGGACACAAGTCTATCTGGGACGTATCTATTTATGTCCAAAAATTGTCCAGGTCGAGTGTTGGTGATGTGACTGTAAAGTGGAAACTCAAGCAAACAACCACAGATAAACCAAGACCAAACAATCCTAACATACCGACGGACAGGATTGTGGATTGTGGAGGATCGTGGAAATCAGCGGCAGAAATCACTCGTGACTTTCAAAGTGTTCTCACCAGTCCCGCTTGCACAATGACTGTGCGCAGGGAGTTGAAAAGAATGGAGTAGAAGTGGTCGAGCAACTCCTCATAATCGACACATTTCTGTAGTCAACGCTATGCGATGTTTCAGATGGTGTGAAGAGCAAAGTCAGAGGACTGTGTACGACTGGAAACGAGTGATATGGCGCGATGAATAGCGCTGCGGCAATCCGATGGACGTCAGGGTCTAGCGAATACCCGATGAATGTAACCTGCCATCAGCTGTAGTGCAGACAAGGAGGTTGTGATACAGTATGGGGGTGTTTTTCGTTGTTGGGATGTGGATCCCTTACTGCGCTTCAGTAAACGTTAAATGTGGCGGAACATCAACGGATTTTACAGCATTCTGTACTGCGTACAGCAGAGAAACAGTTCGGAGATGGTCACCGTTTGCATCAGCATGACAATGCACTGTAACATAAAGCAGCGTTTGTGAGACAGTGGTTTATGGACAATCACACTCCTGAAATGGACTGGCTTGCCTAGAGGCCCGACCTGAACCCAAATGAAACACATTTCGGAGGAGTTAGAGAGTCAGCTCCAGACCCCAGCTTCCAACATCACAACTTTATCTGGCTTCGGCTGTTGAGGAAGAATGGGCTAACACATTTCCAGAAACATTCAGGCACGTAACAAAGTGTGCGGAGCACAGTCAATAGAGTCGTAAAGGTGAAGAGTGGACAAATCCTACATTAATCTCCACTAACGGATGATAAGAAGGACAATAAGAAGGGAGAGGACGATAGGACATCTGTTAAGATATCAGGGAACAACTTCCAAAGTACTAGAGTGGTCTGCAGAGGTTAAAAAGTGAAGAGGAAGACAGAGATTGGAATATATCTATCAAATTAATGAGAACTGTTTGGCTATTTGCGTTGTTACTTTTATTTTGTTATATTGATTTTCACACAGCCACCGACTCACCATATCAGTTTTCGACGAAATACCATTAACAGTTTTCCATCTATCACGTTTTAGTTAAGTATTTATTGAGAAGGCGCGTTTCGGCAGCATGCTGTCATCGTTAGGTGTCTAATGGTCACTTATACTTCAGTGGTTATATTACATGAAGTTTTGAAGTGCGCAAGATTTTTTGCTGAGTGTGCTAGTGAGGATATCTTCCGTAACAGTGTTAACTGTGTCCAGGAAAACCAGTGTATTTTAATGTTCTCTATTCTGTGTGTTATATAGCATAAAAACTCTGAAAGATATGTTTACCTATCTGGAGTGGAAGAACATCCTCATCTATGACACAAGAGCAGACACAGCGCCATATCTTCATACTTTTCCATGCAGTTGTTTACAGTGGAGTGACTATAGCATGCCAAAGCGTCTTCAACTTCTAAAATGAAAGATACACTACGGCGACAGGCATTATTTGTGTAAAGAATTTTTTATCATTACTCACGCAATACAATGTGATTTTCAGTATTAATTTAATTAAATATATACTAAAGATGGCTGAGGGACACCACGAGCGATAACAAATGCTGGGAATATACTTATACACCCTCCGTTCGACTCAAGGCATTCGTAATGAACTACTTGAGCTAGCCGATAAAAAATCTATAGAGGTATCACCTGAGCAATTCTTCTCTTTCTGTTCATGTTGTGCGTTAATGCGGGGCAGGCAATACAAACAGCATCTGCAGACTCTTTGCAAATGACGCAAAAATATGTAATCAAATAAAAGCTGACAAAACTGGCCGAATATTAGTTTAAATCTTGATAAAATTTTAATGTGATGCCAAGTTTGGGCACTTTCTTTAAGTGTTCGAGTTAAAGTTGTCACCAGCGCGCGTGGAGTTACTAAACACAGTGTTTCGAAATTCCTTCACTAAAGACGACGAAGTAAATATTCCTGAATTCGAATCAAGAACAACTGTAAACACGAGTAATTGGTGTAGCGAAGCAGCTTAAATCACTTACTGCAGACAAGACGTCCGGTCCAGAGCGCATACCATTCCGATTCTTTTCAGAGTATGCTGATTCAATACCTTCGTACTTAGCAATCATACACAGCCGCTTGCTCTTCGAAAGATCCGTACCTAAAGACTACAAAGTTGGACAGATCACACCAATACCCAAGAAACGAAATAAGATAAATCCGCTGAATTACAGATCAGTATCGATTTGCAGTAGGATTCTGGAACATATACTGTTAAGGAAAATGATATATTGACAAACAGCCAACGCGGATTAAAAAAAAGTCGTTCTTGTGAAATTCATTTAGCTCTTTATTCTCACGAAATAATGAGTGCCATCGACACGGGATGTCTAGTTACTCACAAGCAGTTTCTAATTAAATAGCGTGCCTATGGAGTGCGACTGGATACGTGATTTCCTGTCAGAAAGGTAACAGTTTTCACTTTTTTATTAAAAGGAATTAAAAGGAACCAGCTAAATTTCTGTTACAGGATAAAACACACAAATCTAAAGGCTGTAAATTCAGCTAAATACTTAGGGGTTGCAATTACGAACAACTTAAACTGGAACGATCACATAGATAATGTTGTGGGGAAATAAACAAAAGACTGCGGTTTATTGGCAGATACGTAACAGATCTAGTAAAGAATTTCTTCCACTACACTTGTCCACCCTCTTTTGGAGTGCTGCTGTGCGGGATAGGATCCGCACCAGATAGGATTGATGAAGGGCATCGAAAAGTCCAAAGAAGGGCAGTTTGTTTTGTATTATCGCGAAATAGGGGGGATAGTGCCACGGATATGGTACGTGAATTGGTATCATCATCATCATCATCATCATCATCATCATCATTTAAGACTGATTATGCCTTTCAGCGTTCAGTCTGGAGCATAGTCCCCCTTATAAAATTCCTCCATGGTCCCCTATTCAGTGCTAACATTGATGCCTGTTCTGATGTTAAGCCTATTACTTCAAAATCATTCTTAACCGAATCCAGGTACCTTCTCCTTGGTCTACCCCGACTCTTCCTACCCTCTACTGCTGAACGCATGAGTCTCTTGGGTAGCCTTGCTTCTCTCATCCGTGTAACATGGCCCCACCATCTAAGCCTGTTCGCCCTGACTGCTACATCTACAGAGTTCATTCCCAGTTTTTCTTTGATTTCCTCATTGTGGACACCCTCATGCCATTGTTCCCATCTACTAGTACCTGCAATCATCCTAGCTACTTTCATATCCGTAACCTCAACCTTATTGATAAGGTAACCTGAATCCACCCAGCTTTCGCTCCCATACAACAAAGTTGGTCGAAAGATTGAACGGTGCACAGATAACTTAGTCTTGGTACTGACTTCCTTCTTGCAGAAGAGACTAGATCTTAGCTGAGCGCTCACTGCATTAGCTTTGCTACACCTCGCTTCCAGCTATGTCACTATGTTGCCATCCTGTGACAATATGCATCCTAAGTACTTGAAACTTGAATTGGGATGGCAATCATTAAAGCAAAGTCGATTTTCGTTGCAGCATGATCTTTTTACGAAATTTCAGTTATCAATTTTATTCTCTGAGTGTGACAGTATTTTGTTGGCGCCCACCTACATAAGGAGGAACGATCGCCATAATAAAATGAGAGAAATCAGAGCTCACACACGCGCTGTTTCAGAGTGGTACGTTGAAAAAATAGCTTAAAGGTGGTTCGATGAAACCTCTGCACGGCACTTAATTGTGAATTACAGTGTAATCATGTAGAGGTAGATGAATATCGTCTGAACATGACAATGCTTTGGTAGGCATTACCCTATTGCAGGGAGAATGCCGTCCCTTTGCTCCTACTCTTGAACTGACTTATTCACTCGGTTATAGAGGGAACTACAGTTCCACGTGGACTCCGAACCACGGCATTTTTCACATTTTCACAATAACAAATATAACCAGATATGGAAGAAGTGACGAGTGACAGATAAAAAGCGTACGACGGACCGGAGCTTGAGCCTATGACCTTCGGATCTGAAGTCTGGCACCTCAGCATTTTTTTTTCATTACCATTTTTTGTCGCCTTACCATTTTTTAATTTTTATATTTATTAAAAGGAAGAACAGTATTTTTTCGTTTTTGTTTAATTATTTTTGTTCTTACATTTAAACAGAAACAATAGAAAACAAAAAAACTACCTTTTTATTGGTATTACAAAATGAGGTTAACAATTTCTTTATATATATGCATAAGTAAGCTGAAAGGACAACTATAAAACAGACTTACGTAAAATAAACATTGTGATAAGTAGTAAGCTGTGGAAAGGTAATCATACGTCAGAAATGAAAAACACAATAAAATTACGTTAAGAAGAAATAGTTCCCCAACGATGCTTGAAATGTCAATGAATATCTTTCACAAATTAAGGCAAATCCTGGTTCACATATAACTTTTAAGTGAAGTTAAATTTCGGTAACAACCACTGCATTGTCATACTACAAATAATATTTATGTATTGCTTGAAAGCTAGTAATCTGAATATTATTCTCGCATTAGATAAATAAAGAAACACACATCACAACTGAGAATCGTATTTCCAATCCCCCCCGCTGTTCTCTCATCCGGGCATGTCTTCTCGTAAGTATTAAGTGTCCACCGATTCTAATCTTCCATTCATTCTTTCTTCGCATCGGTAATGCGAAACGCACTCCATAAGAAGTTAGAGAAATAATGTCCGTATTTCGGATTGTTCATGAGCTTTAGATGCCGTTCCTGCAGAAAGATCCAAAAGTTCATTACATTATTTGGGCCATCTCTTAACAAATAGAGCACCGTCTGGCCTCGAAGCCACGTTACGGCATTTGTTTTGGTACGGGGGTAGAACGTCCCGTCCGGGAAGAATATCATCCGTGGTTCAATGTTGTGTTGTCCCATTCGAAGAAAGAAAGCGATCTCTGTGTCGCCAAACGCCTCACTTCTGCCAAAGGGCCGCATGTGAGGCTGTGTTTATCGTTGTCCAGAGCTTGGCACTGAGGACTCAATGGTGAATCTGTCATGAATCGCACCGAGTCTGGATCAGGTGACATTTTTACTATTAACTCTTGCACATGTCTAAGGAAACATGGTGTATGATCGCCATACTACTTGCCAATTGATATGTGGATGCTTCCTCTCAATAGGATTGCTGTGACGTCCGGTCATTCGTATCCGATATATGTCACGCGCCGTTGCAGGTCTGGTTTCCGGCAGAGCTGTCTGAACGTAGCTGTACTCTATAAAAAGAAAGTGCGTATATGCTGGAGCGACTGGGAAATGTGCTGGACCGCCACTGGCGCCATTCGAGAAACTGGTGCTAGTTCTTCTATTAAGATTCTTGTCAGACAAGTCTGATGTCGTCTCCATAGTTTCAACATTGTGCAGATATATAGTGCCACCGCTCGATCATGGACATGCGCAAGACCAAGACCACCCCTACTAAGAGGGAGGGTAAGGGAGTCGTATGTTATATGTTACTTTAAACAGTAGACCAGCACTCACAAAGGAACCGAACGCCGCCAGCATTCGTCGTGCTATCGTTACCGGCACTGGGAGTACTTGAGAAAAATGCTGAATTCGTGTCGCCAGATAGGTGTTAACATACGTGACCCGCTGGATCATGTCTAATGCCCGTGCAATGTTCCCTCTAATGCCCGTCCGGACTGACTGTATTAGTCTGTTATAGTTGTACGCTGCTGTGAGACATATGTCGTTGGTAAAAACAATACCTAGGCATTTCAATGTACCCATGAGCCGTAAGGGTGCTACACATTCTTCTGTTAGTCCAACTCCAATATTCATCGCTACAGACTTGCCCATATTCATACGGCTGCCAGTAGTCGTTCCATATTTGCGTATGCAATCTAAAACCACACTCATATCGTTTTCATTGCTACTGTCAGCACCAGGTGATCCGCATATGATTTGCACTTACCTGTATCCTCGCAAAGCCAGTCCTGTCAAGGCGTGTCGTAGGCCGCAGAGTAACGGGTCGAGAGCCAGTGCATATAATGTCGTTGATAAGGAACATCCTTTTGACTGATGTCACTAAGACTAGAGACTTTGTCCTATGTCCACTGACGAGCACTTAGGAGGAGGCATTGCTGAGTAGCCGCATCACGACAGCGATAAATGGTCGTGGAAATCGCATATGCGCCAGGACTTCTGCAAGGTAGTTATGGCTAACTCTGTCAAAGGCTTTATCAAAATCTATTGCCGCTAGTGTTGCACTAGGGCGATTGAAACCTTTCCGTCTCCTCTATATCTCTTTAGTTACGCAACCTTCCCTTCTACAATAACCTATGAAACCTTCCATTAGGATTTCTATCTCTTGCTTAATAATAACAAATGAAATCTTCCCTTTGAAATTAATACTCTTTCTCAATAATAATAAGTGCAATCTTAGCCTACAAATTTAAATGCTGCTTATTAAAAGTGATTTGCTGATTATTTCGACGAAACATAGAATGTGTCGTCGTCGTGGCCCTCAGTCGTTACCTGCAATAACCCAACATCTACATCTACATCTACATTTATACTCCGCTAGCCACCCAACGGTGTGTGGCGGGGGGCACTTTACGTGCCACTGTCATTACCTCCCTTTCCTGTTCCAGTCGCGTATGGTTCGCGGGAAGAACGACTGTCTGAAAGCCTCCGTGCGCGCTCGAATCTCTCTAATTTTACATTCGTGATCTCCTCGGGAGGTATAAGTAGGGGGAAGCAATATATTCGATACCTCATCCAGAAACGCACCCTCTCGAAGCCTGGCGAGCAAGCTACACCGCGATGCAAAGCGCCTCTCTTGCAGAGTCTGCAACTTGAGTTTGTTAAACATCTCCGTAACGCTATCAGGGTTACCAAATAACCCTGTGACGAAACGCGCCGCTCTTCTTTGGATCTTCTCCGTCATCCCGATCTGGTACGGATCCCACACTGATGAGCAATACTCAAGTATAGGTCGAACGAGTGTCCTGTAAGCCACCTCCTTTGTTGATGGACTACATTTTCTAAGGACTCTCCCAATGAATCTCAACCTGGTACCCGCCTTACCAACAATTAATTTTATATGATCATTCCACTTCAAATCGTTCCGCACGCATACTCCCAGATATTTTACAGAAGTAACTGCTACCAGTGTTTGTTCCGCTATCATATAATCATACAATAAAGGATCCTTCTTTCTATGTATTCGCAATACATTACATTTGTCTATGTTAAGGGTCAGTTGCCACTCCCTGCACCAAGTGCCTATCCGCTGCAGATCTTCCTGCATTTCGCTACAATTTTCTAATGCTGCAACTTCTCTGTATACTACAGCATCATCCGCGAAAAGCCGCATGGAACTTCCGACACTATCTACTAGGTCATTTATATATATTGTGAAAAGCAATGGTCCCATAACACTCCCCTGTGGCACGCCAGAGGTTACTTTAACGTCTGTAGACGTCTCTCCATTGATAACAACATGCTGTGTTCTGTTTGCTAAAAACTCTTCAATCCAGCCACACAGCTGGTCTGATATTCCGTAGGCTCTTACTTTGTTTATCAGGCGACAGTACGGAACTGTATCGAATGCCTTCCGGAAGTCAAGAAAAATAGCATCTACCTGGGAACCTGTATCTAATATTTTCTGGGTCTCATGAACAAATAAAGCGAGTTGGGTCTCACACGATCGCTGTTTCCGGAATCCATGTTGATTCCTACATAGTAGATTCTGGGTTTCCAAAAACGACATGGTACTCGAGCAAAAAACATGTTCTAAAATTCTACAACAGATCGACGTCAGAGATATAGGTCTATAGTTTTGCGCATCTGCTCGATGACCCTTCTTGAAGACTGGAACTACCTGTACTCTTTTCCAATCAGTTGGAACCTTCCGTTCCTCTAGAGACTTGCGGTACACGGCTGTTAGAAGGGGGGCAAGTTCTTTCGCGTACTCTGTGTAGAATCGAATTGGTATCCTGTCAGGTCCAGTGGACTTTCCTCTGTTGAGTGATTCCAGTTGCTTTTCTATTCCTTGGACACTTATTTCGATGTCAGCCATTTTTTTCGTTTGTGCGAGGATTTAGAGAAGTAACTGCAGTGTGGTCTTCCTCTGTGAAACAGCTTTGGAAAAAGGTGTTTAGTATTTCAGCTTTACGCGTGTCATCCTCTGTTTCAATGCCATCATCATCCCGGAGAGTCTGGATATGCTGTTTCGACCCACTTACTGATTTAACGTAAGACCAGAACTTCCGAGGATTTTCTGTCAAGTCGGTACATAGAATTTTACTTTCGAATTCACTGAACGCTTCACGCATAGCCCTCCTTACGCTAACTTTGACATCGTTTAGCTTCTGTTTGTCTGAGAGGTTTTGGCTGCGTTTAAACTTCGAGTGAAGCTCTCTTTGCTTTCGCAGTAGTTTCCTAACACTGTTCCTTACCTTTTTTTACCGTTACTGGATCGCCATTGACTGCTACATCGAACTGCGACATGAATATACTTACTCTTACTGTACTCTATTAGCAGCTGGTAGGCTGTCATAATAAGTGGCTGTATTTATTACCAAAGGTGACGTTATTCTTTAATAGCAAAGCCGACGTTATTCTTTAATAGCAAAGCTGAGGTTATTCTTTAATTAATTTGACTGAAGTTACGTAATTCACAGTTAAACTTTTTCTTGACAACAATAAAATTTTGCAAAGTTTTACGTTGATGGTTTTTGGGATGGATTATAATCAGTAATGCAATATTGTTGGCAAAAATTAATTATATTCTGAAAACGATTCTTTAAATATTTACTGTTGGTAATGAAATGATTTTACAAACGTTCAAATGCCACTTACTTTTTACAATGATCTTACAACTAGCATTGCGCAAACATGCCTTCAGTAGTCTTGAGTTTCTCAACAACTACAAAATATTAAATAATATCAGTTCCTCTTATGATAATAGTTAGCTGATGTCTCTGTACATCCGTTTATAATCTCTTGTAAATCGTAGCTGGTGGCTGGCAGGCACACCGCTCCTCTCAACTTCTCGCTTCAGACCTGCTACCGACTCGCTTCACATCTTGCTTACTGCTGACTTCCTACCAGCGTTGCCAACCCCAGAAGATAAAATTATGGCATTTTGAATTTAAAATTATCGTTTTTTATCTAAATTATCGTATATTGATAATCTTAAAAAACAAAAACAATAATGCTGATAATATGACGTACACAATATTTGTTTTCAATCGCGAAGGGCAAAGTCTTCTCATCTTTTAAAATTTTTATCCATAAAATCTCCTAATTACGAACCAAAACGTCTCTAATCGCGATGTTAAGTAATAAAAATACGTTCAGAATCAGATAAACTCGGAAGTGTCCAAAGCATCATAGATTTTATGCATGGAAAATTCTTTAACCCCGATCGAAAAGTAGCACTGTGTACGTAATATAATTAAAAATAACAATATAATTAAACTCACCCTAATAAGCATCGTTGTCGAACTCCACATCGGCGAAATCGACGTCACTATCCCGATGAGATTCCTTCTTCTTAGCATAAATGTTCGACGTGTTCATTGATGCAATCATTGCACTGGTTGGTTCGAACTGTACACAATTCTTCGCACGCTGGGAAGTGAGCATTACTGCGGTGACTGTACCCGAATGTAACTTATTTCTCAATGGTGTCTTCACTAGAGTCATTTTTGAAAAGACCCGCTCACAATCAGCACTAGAATGTGGTAAAACTAATATATCTAGCACAAAGATTCCTATTTGGAGTAACTCTTGGTTACCATGAAGGTCCCTAGCGTTCTTTATGAACACCCAAAATTCGTCCACCTCTTTAGACCGTAGATTTTCGGGAAATTCTGCATGTGGCTCCACTGGTCATCAGTCATTTGCATAAGCCTTTTGTCTTTTGGAGAAATCCTCTGAACCGACTTTATAAGTGGAACAAGCGTTGACGGCCTTGCAGCACTTTTTGACAATGCTATTTCTAGTGTTAAGCAACTCAACATTTTTAGAACAGAATTGCTGAAATCATACCGCTTTTTTATCTCACAACAAGATACTATAAGAAACTGTTGCACTCTGTAGTAGAAATCAGTCACTTTAGATTTTTGTGAGATGTTTTCAGATTGGCTCATGAAATCCATCACACCTACACTTAAATACATTTGCGTATAAGGCACAAGTCGGGCTGGGTTTGCTGGATCTATGTCTGTCAAATCAGTTTTATTGATATAATCAGAAGACATATAGCAGAGAAGGATTTCTTTGTACGTTTTGCACATTCTATCATGCAAAGAGCAAATTACTAATTTCTCGCTTTGAAAATATTGATTCAGAGACACAAATTTCGGTAGAATCCACTCGAGAAATATAAAAAAATACACGTACAAAGTTGTCCCTGAATGCCTTTGCTAACTGTTCAGCTGCATACAGTCTTTCTTCTTCCCACTTGCAAGTGAAAAATAATTGCAATGCATTCCATTGTTCCAGAATACGTGAAACAACAGTTAACAAAGATAACCATCTTGTTTGAGATGGATGCAGTATCTTGTGAGGTTCGACATTACAAAACTGTTGGAATTCCACAAACTGGGTTATTCTTTTTGAACTATGCTTAAAGAATGAATATGTATCCCATGCTGTGTCTTCACATAGTCTTGGTAATTGCTTGCAACCCTCACTTGCACATAGGTGCAATGAATGACATATACATTTCTGTATAAAAATACCAGGAAAATCTCTAATTATTCGCCTAGCAACAGAATTATCTTTCCCCATCATTGTGTTGCACCCATCCGAAGCAAATCCTACTAAATTTTCAGGAGGAATATTATGTACTGACAAGGCTTTGCGTACGAGATCGTACAAACGATTAGCAGTGGCACCTTCAAGAGCGGCCTCTGCATTTTTCTCGTCAAACAGCTGTAACAACTGCCAAAATTTAGTATGTATTTTGGAGCTATCTTCATCAAAATACCGCACACAAATACAGAAATTTTTCGTAGCGGAAATTTCGGTAGATTCATCAATTATGAAACTGAACTTTTGTCTCCGTAAAACTGCATTCAGTTCATCCAAATGACATTTACCTATGACATTCTTTATCACACCTGTGGCTTTTGTTCTACCCAACTGCAAGTTCTCAACTATTTTAGAATCGGGAAAGGCACTTTTAATTACATCTGTTAAGTGATTGGCTGTATTGATAGAGATGTTATATTCTGCCAAAAATCCACATAGTAATATTTCAGCCCTCTTGCCCTGCTTATCAAATGTATCAGACGATTTTGATTGTGATGAAAAGTCAAGTTTCTTTTGTAGAGGCCGACACATTTTACGGCACTTAAGTGTTTTTTCCCTTTAGCGTGATTTTTCACTACAGTCAACTCAGCACTGAATTCACATCTACAAATTTTACAGCGAGCTTTATATGCATCATCACTAACAGGTTGTAGCCAATTCTTGAAAGATAAATCAGTCAACCATTCCTTTCTGAACTTTTGTTTCAAACGTTTTAATTTCAACTCACCACGCAGCTTCAATTTCTTCTGTGGGGTCCGCGGAGAATCTACATCACTGTTGTCACTTTCCCTTATTTATATTTGAATACACTACTACAGTATTTATTTAAAGAACACCACACTTTAATTTCACATAAGAACAAAAAATTAACATTCTTTTAAGAGCACAAAGACAACTACTCGTGCATTCAAGTCCCAATTTCACCAGCAACTGATGACGATGACCTATCCCTAATAGCCCATATTGTTGTGAAACAATATTTGTTAGGCGGTAAGGGTATTCCCCGGAAGCGAATATACAGTGTTAAGAGTCGTTGGATTGTTGCGGGGAGTGGACGAGAGAAAAACAGGAAATTGCTTATATTGAATGGAGTATGGACTTAAATATATGAAAACAGATTATTAACGTATGAAACTACTACAAGTATCAATTTATTTTCATTTTAAATGTTCACAAAAATTATCGTAGAGTCCGCAATTATCAGCAATGTACTATTGTATATCGTGTTCACGTTGTAATTACCGTATATCGCGATATTTATCGTATGGTTGGCAACGCTGCTTCCTACGAACGCTAAAGTGCGGTCTCTCCCGCCAACAATGCTTTCTGGTGCAGACAATCCCTCCTACCATTACAAAATGTATCAATGCGCTGTCTTTCCCGCTCTTTTCTTAAAATTTATCCATACGCGGTCTCTCCTGCCCTTTTTAAAATTATATTAATGTGCAGTCTCTCCCGCCAATAATACTTTGGTGCAGACATTCCCTGCTACCACAATTATTTCCAAAATGACAAATATTAATTATTCCTACTTAATCCTGTTAATAAAATATAAACATATTTCATAAATTGTGGTTTGACAATAGACAATAGAAATATACTCGTTTGGTACGATCAAATCGCGATATTCAACAAGTGCCGTCGGGATGTTGTTATCTCCGCTGAGCAACGTTTGATCAAGTGAGAGTACTTGGCGCAATACTTTTCGGACGCGTGCTGCTAATAATCTGGTGAACATTTTAAAGCCGCCGTTAAAGGGCGTCAGTGGTCGGTAGTCCCGTATCCGTGTACCACCCGAGGGTTTGTGTATCGGCATAATCAGCCTCTCCAAAAAATCCGGCGGTAAGGGCGCGTCAGGAGACATTAATTCACGGCAGATAGTAGTCAATCGTGGTGTGATCACATAGCTAAAGGTCCTGTAGAATACCAGATGGAGGCAATCTGGTCCCGGCGATTTGTTCACCGCTCCTCCACCAATGGCCTCCATCACTTCCTCCTCTGTAATCTCCTCCGTCAGTTGCGATTCCACCTCTGGATCAATGGTGCCGAAAATCAAATGCGTAACATTGTTAATTGCCGCCATATCGGTATCTACTGCAGTGTAAAGTTGAATGTAATGTTCTACAAAAGTGTTGCCTACTTCCTGTTGAGACGTTAGGTGTCTGCCATCATTCGCGTCCACAGCATGTACTAGGGCTCTTCGTCGTCTTTTGTTTTCGTAGATGATGTGATACATAGATGGGCGTTCTCCTGCAACCCGATCTAGTGTCTGCGCCCTGGCCACCGTACCTTCGAGGTGGCGTCGCATGATGGATATAATTTTGGCCTTTGCTCGTTATACCATCCCTTGCCGCTCCGTAGAAGGCATTTGTTCGGCGCATTCTCGTAGCACCGAGAGATAGAAGTCCATCGTCTGACGTCGCCACACCGCCTGCACTCAACCATATGTCATCAATGCACGGCGCAGCGCCGGTTTGGCGCAACCCATCCACCAGCTTAGGGTCCTGCGATACGACCGAAGGTGTCATTAACAAGATCTCCAAACATCTTCAATGATGTCTCGATAAGCTGGGTCCCGCAGGTGAGCGACGTTCATTTTCCAAGGACTGCGGCTACGTCACATTTGCTGTCGCCGGAGGGAGATTGCACATATTGTTCAAAAATGTTCAAATGTGTGTGAAATCTTGTGGGACTTAACTGTTAAGGTCATCAGTCCCTAATCTTACACACTACTTAACTTAAATTATCCTAAGGACAAACACACACACCCATGCCCGAGGGAGGACTCGAACCTCCGCCGGGACCAGCCGCACAGTCCATGACCGCAGCGCTTTAGACCGCTCGGCTAATCCCGCGCGGCATTGCACATATTAGTGCTGTGTGGTCGGTACATGCTGTAGGCCACAGTTTTGCTTCCAGGACGTCAGCGTTAAGACGGCGTGTGGCATATGTTCGGTCGAGACGCATAGCGGAGTCACTCGTTGTGTGCGTGTATCCAGGACGGAGGCCATGGAAATGCTCCCAGATGTCAACCAAATGCATACTCTGCACCAACATTCGTAATTCTGGGCACGGGGTATATCGAGGAAATTGGTCTTTCAGGGCAAGTACACAATTAAAATCGGCGCCCAGGATTAATCATGTGTACCTTGGAAGATCTTGGCAATTTCGTCTGTGAAGAAGCGGGAACTCTCTTGCCTCCTGTCTGTACCGGACGGTGTATAGATGTTGATGAGTCGAACATCAAGTACTGTCATTGCTAATCCCCGTGCCGTCGGTAAGTACAGTACATCCTCTGCCGTGATGCCTTCTTAAAGTAGTATTGCCATGCCGCTGCCAGTCTCGGAGGCATGTGATATGTAGGATACGTACCTGTACATGACAGGAAACTCATCGACGTATACTTCTTGTAGGAGAACGATGTCGATGTCCGCTGCTTGTAGCATGTCCTTAAGTAAGGACATCTTAATGTGTGACTGTACCTTACTGATATTGATAGAAGCCTGGCGATATGCTTGTCTTCATTTTGTCGTATGTATAACTATCTACATCTACATGGTTACTTTGCAATTCACACTTCAGTGCCTGGCAGAGGGTTCATTGAATCATTTTCATACTACTTCTCTACCATTCCACTCTCGAATGGCGCGTGGGAAAAAGCAACACCTAAATCTTTCCGTTCGAGCCGTGGTTTCTCTTATTTTACTATGATGATCTTTTCTCCCTACCTGGTTTGGTGTCAACAAAATATTTTCGCATTGAGAAGAGAAAGTTGGTGATTGAAATTTTTTAAATAGATCTCCCCGCAAAGAAAACCGGTCTTGTTTCAGTGACTGCCACCCCAACTCGCGTATCATATCAGTGACACTCTCACCACTATTGCACGATAACACGAAACGAGCTGTCCTTCTTTGCGCTTTGTTAATGTCCTCCGTCAGTCCTACCTGGTAAGGATCCCATACCGCGCAGCAATATTCCAGCAGATGACGGACAAGTGTAGTGTAGGCTGTCTCTTTAGTGGGTTTGTCGCATCTTCTAAGTGTTCTGCCAGCAAAGCGGAGTCTTTGTTTAACCTTCCCCACAATATTATCTATGTGGTCTTTCCAATTTCAGTTGCTCGTAATTGTAATTCCTAGGTATTTAGTCGAATTGACAGCCCTTAGATTTGTGCGATTTATCGTATACCCAAAATTTATCGGATTTCTTTTAGTACCCATTTGGATGCCCTCGCATTTTTCTTTGTTTAGTGCCAATTGCCACTTTTCGCTCCATACAGAAATTCTCTCTATATCATTTTGTAATCTGAACTGATCGTCTGATGATTTTACTAGACGGTAAATTACAGCGTCATCTGCAAACAATCTAAGGGGGCTGCTCAGATTATCACCTACATCATTTATGTAAATCAGGAACAGCAGAGAGCCTATGATACTACCTTGCGGAAAGCCAGATATCACTTCTGTTCTAATCGATGATTTACCTTCTATCACTACGAACTGTGACCTCTCTGAGAGGAAATCACGTATCCAGTCAAACAACTGAGACGATACTCCATATGCACGCAATTTGATTAATAGTCGCTTGTGAGGAACGGTATCAAAAGCATTCTGGAAATCTAGGTGTATGGAATCGATCTGAGACCTCTTGTAGACAGCACTCATTACTTCATGGGAATAAAGAGCTATCTGTGTTGCACAAGAACGATATTTTCTGGACCCGTGTTGGTTATGTATCAATAAGTCATTTTCTTCAATGCTATGGGAGCTTACGCCGTCTGCGCGCCGTCGTTGGTTATAAGTCGAAGTTTAGAGGGGCGCCGCCCCCTCCGCGTCGCCTGTTGCGACTGTCGGTGGGCCCTCTTCACAATCATCAGCCCAGTCTCTTTGGGAGGAGCTTTCCGTTGGCCGGGGCTCGCCAGCCCCGTCTCTCTGTGGCTCCTCTCCTAATACTTGGGAGTGGCGGTGGATTGCTGGTTGCCGTGCGTTGTCAAGTTATCCAGG
Organism: Schistocerca serialis cubense; assembly: GCF_023864345.2. Taxonomy (NCBI): domain Eukaryota; kingdom Metazoa; phylum Arthropoda; class Insecta; order Orthoptera; family Acrididae; genus Schistocerca; species Schistocerca serialis. The sequence continues at coordinate 438,197,830 of NC_064646.1, forward strand.
TCGCTCTTGACGTATGCTGCTGTCGAGAAGCTGGTGTTCTGGATGAGGAGTCTAGGGACCCTCTGTACGGTGGCCGTCTTCCTCGGTCGTTTCTTGATCGTCGTCCTGCATACGTAGTAAGAAGTCGTCCGACGGCGTTAGACGGCGTTTCTTGCGCCGTTGCTCACGCGTGTGAGTTTTCGTATCCGAATGCGAGCGAGTGTCTCTGTCACCACTGTAGTCGGACACGAGGGCAGTCGTTGGTACTATTCGACTGTCGATGACCATTTGCTCATCCGATCGCTGTACTGGTGGTATCGGTCGGTGCTGCTCGGCGGGAGGCGTTGCTGCCGTCGCCATTCTCGTGTCGTCATCCGCCGTCGTCGGCTTTTCGACTGGCCTGTCCAGCGGTTGGGCGCTGTCACTGTTCGTTGGGGCGTCCTTCCGGAACACAGTTGCACATGTGACAGGGAGAGACGTCGTCATAGGTGTTGCTACAGACTCACCTGTGGGTATCTGTGCAATTCTTCGTTGGAGACACACTGAACGAACGTGGCCTTCTTGATCATAAACTGAGCAAGTTTTCGGTTGACCGTCGTAAGTGACTATATCACTCTGCAGTCTCCAATTGTGGGATAAGACGGCACATGTTCTGATAGCTCGATCCGTATTTGTCGCACACCATTAAGTACCGGATACGTGGTAAAGGTTGTCCATATTTCTGCTATGTGACTAGTACCGAGCCATATGACTGTAGCGCGTCAACCACGATCTCAGCCGGAACCTCAAATAGTAGCTCAAATCCTCTTACAGTTTCCAGTCCAAGTCCCGCATGATCAATAGCTACCGTTCCGACATGGCCGTCTGAATGTTTAAATTCAAGTCCACCCTTATGGTCGCATGCTATCTTGTCACACACCGTGTCGTTGATCAATTTGACGTAGACCACATTGCTTGTGATAGAGAAGTGGATAGCAATTATATCTTGTGGTTCAATTTTTAATTTCTTCATGTATAAATCGTTCTATTCAAATGCCTTTGGTCGTGCAAATTCATTATTAAAGCTGATCTTGATAGTAGATTGTCGGTACGTAAGAGCCATTTATTTCGAAACGGCAAGCACTAGTGAAGGCTAACACGAAGTAAACAACCGCGTACGCTGGAAGCTCCGTGGCAGGAACGTAAACAGACGTCGCTGGAAGCTCCGCGGCAGGAACGTAAACAGACGTCCGAGCCGCACGACTGCGGAAATCAGACGGTGCATTGAGCTAATGAGATCATATACATGTAATTGTGCTTATCGCAAAATTCAAAAACGTATGAATTCAATGTCTGTATCAGTAGTCAGTATCAACAGCAGTGAATTTCATTTGTAATCAATGAACTCGTACAAATACCTGGGTGTAACAGTTGACTTCGGTTCACTGGCAGTTGAAAGGTGGCTCTGACTGGAAAGTGTGGTACCAGCTGCCTCTTCTACCTTCCTCGGCATCTTTAAAAATTTCCCCAAAAATATTGGCACGCGAACGTATTCGTGTTCTTTTTAACATGAAACTCACTTCTCACCCTCACAAGTTTCCCTAACTGTAGCTCGCTCACACACTCTGGTCCATCGCTGTAAGCCTCTGGTACCCATCCACTGCCAACTGCCCAATCTCACTCACTTATTCGACCCAAATCATTGTCATTATTTCTTTGTGACTCCCCAGCTGTCACTGTCTTCTGTCACATGCCCACAGTCGCTTTCGTTCTGTCCTGTTACTACTGTCTCCTCTCACTGTCACACTGTCTCCCTGCTGTTCTCTCTTACTGCTGCTGTCTCATTCACTCCTTGTCCTGCTCTCTCTTCTCACTGTCATTATCTCTCTCTTCCTCGTTGTCCTTGTCACAGACTCTGTCCCTCATCATCACTGGCTCTCATGCAGTTCAACTTTCTCTTGATTCCCTTCCCACTGGCACTGTGCCCTTCAGTCTTTGCCTGGCACTGTTCTCTCACAGTCTATTATGTTCCATTGCCACTGTGTCCCTCTCTTTCTCTCATACTGCTCTTTCTATAGCAGAACCACTGTCTGCTATCTTCCAGTATTTATTACTTCTCCCTTTCTTTCCCGCTGCAATAGCCTATTTCTCTCTCAGCATAATAAAGCACGAATATGTCCGCACGTCAATATTTTTGTGAAAATTTTTAAAGGTGCTGAGGAAGATCAGTCTTTTAATAAAAAAATCATGTCTGACTTGTTAGGAGCATTTTTCCGTTGGTTCCCTTCTTTTCCCTGCCACAGCGTGGCATGTCACTGATATGAAAAGAACTTGACAGGCCAGCGAAATATTGATAGTTTACTTACGTGAAACTGAAATAACATAAAACTAATTTTACACCTCATACCGGCGCACAAAAATTTTACCTTTGCTTCAGTACTACAACGTGGAGTTTCCAGAACCAATATGATAAAAACGGAGACACTTTACATCATATTTATCCGTGCTATCTCACTTTATAAACTACCTTTTCACCTCACACCGGATTTCGTGCCTGTTTTAGGTGCACAGAGTAGAGTAACTTTGAACCTCTGTATCTCGGAAACATATCTTTATCCGTTTTTTCAAGGTTGTTAGAGACCGGAATCTGAGGAATGTATCTTAAAAATTTCAGCACTTTGCTATGCATAGCCGTCTTGGAACTGGAATGTGGAATATGAGCTGTTACGTTTAACAGTAGTGGCTGTTGATCTGCATATGTTCACTAACACTTGCAAAACAATAAATTAAAAAAAAATCGGAGAATCTCCTTGAACTGCTTAAAAAGACGCTTTTCTTGGAAACTGTAGGCTGTATTACAGAATACATAATATTTTTCATTGACGTTAAGTTTGTTGTGTACATTTTTGTATACAGTGTTTACCAAATAAAATGTTAAAGTCCACATATTCCTTCTTCATTTATTAGCCTTTAGAGAGTGGGGGAAATAAAGTGGCCCGGATGCGTGGGTACGATTGGACGTGAATGTATGTATATAACTACACACTGTGACGCCCACACCACGTGTAAGTCCGCCACGTGACCCACACCGATACAGAGCGTAGTGCGGTCTGTGTCAGTGTGAGTAGAACAGTGCAAAGGGGAAGATGATACTTAAAGTGGAGCAGCTGGTGTTCGTTGTGGAAAGCCACGTGACAATAAATTCGTGAAAACGGTGTGGTCAGTTCTTTGCTGAGAAGTTTAATAGTCAAAAAAATATTCCGAAAAGTGCCCGCACACCAGAAAATGCTTCCGAGTCCTACCAACTCAGCGCGACGCCTGTCGCAAGAAACCGGCTTATCGCGTCGATCATGTGGATGAACACTCCATTTGGACCTGAACATGTATCCCTATTGTTCATGCCTTAAAACCAGCAGATGCTTCTCAGCGCTTCCAGTTTGGCTGTTCCCTGAGAAACAATCAATGGCTTGGAAATGGATCCGTTCTTTATGTCTGATGAAGCGCGATTTCACCTGAGTACTTTTGCCAACTCACAAAATCAAAGGTTTTGGGCAGCGGAGCGCCCGCGTAACTTCCACGAAACACCATTGCACTGTCAGTAAGTTGGGGCTTGGTGTGCAGTGTCTGCACGGCGCATTCTTGGTCCCATCTTCTTTCATTAGACGCTGACTTCGGCGCGTTAAATTGCCAACATTTTTAAAACATTTGTGGCAGCATTAACGGAGAAGGAAAAGACCTACAGCTATTTCCAACAGGATGGAGCGTCAGCGCACACAGCCAGTCGAAGCTTGGAGCACATTTACACGATCTTCAAGCCTGATGGAGTTGTTAGCAGAAGTCAGTCTGGTCGAGGCCCTAGCTGGCTGCCCGGATCACCTGATCTGCCAGTGTGAGATTACTTTGTGTGGGGAGCCCTCAACAAGTCGAAGGTGTATCCCCTTATAGTCTTCAAGAACTACATCACACCATTTCGGATGAGACTGCAACAATTCCGGCAGTCTAGCTTCGATTCACCTTCAGCAATTTGCTGATCAGGGCCCAACACTGTCATGAGATGAATGGTGGTCACTTTCAACATTTGCTATAGTCAGGTTAGTAGTGTATTTCCGTTCCTCTGCTGTGTTGCTTTGTACTCTGGAACTATGTTCTTCGCGGGGCCCTTTTTATTTTCCCCCTCCCTGAACCCCGCCCCCCCCCCCCCCCTCCCGGGCCGTACTTTACATGGAGGTGTTTACGCAGTAGTTTGCCAGTCTCGACGTATCTGTAGTAAGTATTAATGTTATCAGTATCAATGCTGATGGTTTTTTAAACTTTTGTTGTAAATTGTACGACGGGATGTTAGATGGAATGACAAGGGAGTAAGTATAGCTGTCGAAAAAATAGGCACCAAACATTTGAATTAAAACCTCCAGTTATTATTGCCTCACTTTGTTTACAAGTAAAAGCCGTTGATAATGTTTCATAGATAACTCGGAGCCACCAGATGGAGTCCCATATATCGCCACTGTTGCTATGAACTTCACATGCATTTGTGCTTCTAACGCACTGGCTTCAAAATGCTAATCTCTGCACAGTCTGAGTGTGTCTACGTTTTTATATTTGTAAAACTTCTTAAAATCAGTGGCAGTTGCGGTCTGAGCTCCAATTTTCAGAGTGGTTCGTGTGCCATGAGAAACTATAAATTCTAATGTAACGTTCGTATACCACGTCGGTATTCTGAAACGAATCAAAACAACACAACCATTATCTAAATCAAGACAAACGAGACGCTGGCAAGCAGCCATATTGTCAGACGTCGCACGCGATTCACCAGACTGCACGGGAATTCCGAGTGATCAGCGATCGATCTCTGGGATCTTCGACCTGTCTTCATAAGCGTGATGATATGCGGACAGATCGCGCGACCTGGTGATGGATGGCTGAGATCTGTCAGTCGTGTTTGGCTCTATGTAGAGTAAACAACTTACGGAGGTGACGCAGTTCTCAACAATACAAGGGCCCCAGCAGCGGACCGCGCCGTCGCTTAGCAACAGTCGAGACGAGCCGGCCGGTGAGCGACACGAATTTGTCCATCTCCACTCAACAGAATCCTGAGAAAACTTTGAAATAAGGAGAGAACACAGGGCAACCATAGCAGTCACAAGGTAAGACATCAAGAAACATCTGACTAGTGAGGTAGCGCATGTTGCGATCGCAGTTGCTGTTGAGTTGTTTGTGTCAATATGTTTGAGGTGCTGATTACAAAAATATTCAAACTAAATACTATCGTCAGTTCCACTGTAATCTACTAAGACGCAATATTCCGCTCGCAGTCGACTATATCCAACATGATAGTGTGACTTTGGTAACTGTAGTCATCGTAAACAGTGTTCCTACAGGTAACGCGGTTATTTGCAGTGAATGCTATGGTCGCCGCACCCCGCGCCATACAGGTCACCTGATGGAAGTGTCCTATGCGACATCTAGGGGAACCAGACTGGCATTGCGCATAAGAGGAAAGAAACCAGGATAACAGTGACCTTACTTGTGTTGCATCAACTTCGGCAGTTAATCCGTCCGTTTATAGTGTTAGCAATTTCGTAGCGTGTCGCGTTACTCCCGCTGTCAACGACACCATGTGGTAATGAATCCCGCAATCATAATGAGTATGATTGTTAGCCATTACAAGCACAAAAGGAGATCCACAGATGTTACAGTTAAGGAGAGAAATGTAGCTGCATTCATAATCAGTGTGACAGATGAAACAATGACAACCAATAGTAACAATATGCATCACGAAAATACAATAGACTATACTGAAGAATGCGAATACGCAGAAGACGTGTCTGACTGTGAAAAACTTCTGGATGATCCAGAACCTGATAGTGACGAAGAGTTGTTACGAAGTGATGGAAGCCAGTCGTCTTCTTATCTGCCAAGCCCACTGAAGAGGAATAAGTCGGCCGATAAATCTTTTGAAAAGGCAAAGGAGAGATATGCATTTCAAGATTATGGAAAAACTGAAAGATTAGGTTAGAATGCAGCACCGAATCGATATCGTATGTTGCAAGACATCATCATCTACGATATTTATGTCAGCTGGCAGGAGTGGCCGAGCGGTTCTAGGCGCTACAGTCTGGAGCCGCGCGACCGCTACGGTCGCAGGTTCGAATCCTGCCTCGGGCATGGATGTATGTGATGTCTTTAGGTTAGTTAGGTTTAAGTAGTTCTAAGTTCTAGGGGACTGACGACCTCAGAAGTTAAGTCCCATAGTGCTCAGAACCATTTGAACCATTTGATATTTATGTCACTTGGTAGGGAAAGGGGAACAAGGCCAGCGCTCAAAACTTCACGTGCTTCACGATTATGTAGCTGAAAAATTCAGGCTGGGGAGAACTGTTCTAGGCGCTAATGTTCACGACAGGAATATTCGTGCTTGCGGTTTCGGAAAAGCCCGAGAGGTAGGGTTGACTTGATTCACTGGATCTATCGACGGATAGGTTGCAAGGTTTAAACGGAGACACCAACTTGGCTCAAAAACAATAACAAAATATGCAACCACTAAAGCATGGAATACTATGGTGACGTGACAGAAAGATGTAACGAGTTTCGCAAGGAGACAATGTCCTTCATAAATATCACGGAACGTGTACAGATTTATAATGCCAATCAAAGTGGTTTACGAACTAACCTTGCATTTCAGAGGAGAGACGCCGGTAAGAGGTACAGGGCGGAGTGATCATGCAATAAATCATTCTTACACCATCCATCCTCTTACGTCGTTAAGTGGATACGTGTTTCCAAAGATACTCGTGATTTACTGGGAACCTAGAGGTCAGTTTGGAGTGCGAATAGTGCAACACATGCTGAAACCGGAGAATCCGATTCAAGTTGCCTCGAAGTCTGGCCTAACCACGAAAAAAAACCTGATGCCATTCTTTCAAGATGCCTGCATCTCATATGTTTCTGGTTGATTGTCTAGGGAAATATTGTGGAAAGCCTCATATAGACGCTATCCGAGCACAAAACTTTGTGACTGCAGGCAAGACCATCCTCCCTGGGCGCACACCTTACATTCAGCCACTTGATGTGCTGTTCTTCCGACAGTTCAAGGCAGTGCTGAAGTGGACTGAAGATCACAGAAGCCTTAACGACTATCAGTTAAAACGATGGCTGAGGGATTCAGTTTCGTTGCTGATGTGTATTCACACAATCTGTTCTGAGCTCCGGTCTTCGTAGACTTTTTTCGGCAGTCCTGGACTGCAGCTGGATGTGATGACCTCAGAGCAGAGAGGTTTGAAGCGCCGCCCAAAAGTATTCTTGACGTTCAAACGCAGTGTGACTCAGAAGACTGCTTCGTGCAGGCATTCATGAAGTTCTCCTACTTTGATAAAAGATTCTGTTTCCGTCATTTTATACTCTTTGACCACGCTCATCTTCGTAATCTTTTGCCGAATCGTAGCAACGACCCAGTTTTTGAAAACGTTGACTGTACATGCCCATGACTGTCATGCGTAGTCTAATAGTCACTGGCGAATATTGTGCGCACATATGTAATGTGCATGTAAGACTCTTACATGTAAACCAAAACTTTGTTGCAATTGCGATCACAGCTTGTGCGGATCCGTGGCACCGAAAACACAGGCGTCATATCGATTGCAACTTCCGGCGGACCCGTAACATAAATTCCTTGTGATCTCTTCTCTCGAGTGTATCATCATGGTGTCTTGAAACACACCTTTTCCACACACGTATCGTAAGAAACAATAGAACTTTACAAGAATTTCTAACGGGTTTGGGCGATTTTCAAACACTAGGCTGTATTTTTGACAGAAAACTAATTTGCGTTTACATCTTAGGTGTCGTAAACGGAATGAAATGCTATTTGAAATTGTTGTTTCTGTTTACGTATAAATAAAGTAACATGGGTCAGCTTTCGTCTTTATGCCAGTGCAGTTCGTATCCCCTGTCCCAGTACAGTGCTCTCACATTTTTTTGGTTTCTCGCCTTCCTAGTACTGAATAGGCAGAGGTCGCTGAAATGCGAGCTTCTAATATGTTGATTGTTCTCACTGCCAACGCTGGCGATCAAATGATACTGCGCACTGTACGCCCGACTCTGAAGTCGTCATCTTTTAAGCCCGTGTTTCATTTCGATGATGAATAATACATAGCACAGGGTGTAATTTTTACATGATCTCTTGCCATTGTGTACCCTCTGATCTGATACAAAAAGTGCTAGTCGTTCACTCTGAAAAGACTTTCTGAGTTGTGTGGTTGACAGGAGTAACGCTTTCGATAGAAGTCGAGAGACTGTGTATGATTTCTGACTGGTATTCACTTGTTTCTGATCGCTGTGAAAATAAGATTTCAATATTGTTCGCAAAGAGCGTCAAGAGTGTCATCTTTGAACGTATCAGTAAATTCAGACCATTTCAAATTCAATAACATATAACATCTCAGGTATCTGTAACTCTGCATCTTACGTCTACTTTCGTTTACGAGTACGTAGACACAATGAACCCAGCGTCGTCTGTTACATCTACATCTACGAGGGCACGCTGAAGAGTAATGGAGTAATGCGTCCGAATTTTTATGTGAAAACACTTAAAGTTTTTTAAACAAACCAAACTTTATTAAAATTCATCTTTATTCTTTATGTCTGCGTATTAATTTCTCAACATAGTCACCGTGGCGACGAACACATTTCTCCCAACGAGAGACCAGTTCGTTGATACCGTCTGTGTAGAGTGTCTGACTTTGTTGATGGAGCCAGAACGTCGCCTCTGCTTGCACCGTTTCATCACTATCATAACAGCTCAAAGATGTTCTTTAACTTTTGGAACCAGAGAAAACTTGCACTGGGCAAGTCGGGACTGTATGGTGGATGATCGGTGAAGTTGAACCCAATGCGTCGGATTGTTGCAGATGTCGCTTTCGTGATATGTCACACTTACCTGAGAGCTGTGTCTACGTTATCTGACGATTTTCTCTGGTGAGTTCATCAGCTCCATTTCGATGTGTCTTGTCGGTTGCCTTGCGCAGTCGTCCACTTCGAGCTGTGTCAAACAGGTTGAGGCAAGCACCAGCGTTTCCTTCATTACGAGTACGAACAAACCAACGTCGCACATTACTGATATCGATACGATCGTCACCGTTCACAGCTCTCATTCTCCTACAGATTTCATTTGAAGGCACAATTATGTGCTCAGAAACTACGAGGCTCGCTCCAAAAGATATGCACACTATTTTTGTAAAATACAGTTTTCATTCTGCATGTGTGAAAGTCTTACAGTGTGTAGATACATCCTTCCCGCTTGTTTTCAAACTTATTCACCGGATATCGCTCCATGCGACTTTATTCTATTTCCAAGAGTTTAAACGACGGTCAAGGGACACCATTTTCAAAAAACGGAAGATGTCCAAAAAGCTGTGACGAGGGTCTTAGAGGATATTACAGAAGGGAATTTCTTTGAAGGAGACAACACTAAACTTTACTAAAACAGTAGGCAACATTTTTTTTCACATCAGCTCATTACTTTATTATCGCACCTCGTAGATACTGGTCCTCTATGGTTTTCAAGGGAATCTTGTATCATTTTTCCTGCAAAATAGCGGCAAGTTCAGATGACGCTGATAGAGGCGGATAGCGAATTCTCCACCTTCTCACCAAAGTAGACCACAAAGGCTCAATAATATTGAGGTCTGGTGACTGTGATGGACAGGTAACGACCCTGGACGACGCGAGTTGTACAAAAAGGGGCCCTCTCGTCTTGGAACACAGCACTGGGCGAACAGCAATTGTGCCACGGGATGGATCTGATCAGACATAATGGTCACACCATCCCTGGCAGTAATGCGACCTTGAAAAGTAACCGTGGGGTCGTGGCATACCACGATACAGCTGCCTAAATCATGACTGAACCTCTGCCGTGTTTCACTTTTGGAGGCATAAATCGGCCATAAGTTGGAAACAAAGTGTAACAAGACTCATCCGACAAAATAACTTTCTTCTATTGTCCCATAGTCCAGATTTTATAGTTTCCTCACTACGTTTTCCTGTTAAGAGCTTTTGTATGTCTGACGAGTGGTTCTGGAATACCAGCTGTCCCTGAAATTCCCAGCTCACGGAGCTCCGTGTGTTTTGTTTTGGTGCTAACAGGTGTCACGATTCCGGCATTCAGTTCTGCAGTGACATTTGCAGCTATCGTCCCCGTCTTTTTCATCGCAGTCCTTTTCAATTACCATCTCTGACGATCCCGCGACTCACACTTTTGTCCGCATTGTGACGTAGTGGTTGAAGCTTATTCGCAATCCTTGTACGCGATGTAAATCTTCTACACGGTGCCTCTTGAAGCTTCGGCTACCTTGTTTATGAAAGCACCCACCATACGAAAATTGCCCAGAAAGTAATGCACAGCATTTTTTTCCTTCAACAATTCTTTATTGAACATAATGAGAATTACATACATGAAAGAATGGTGTTTTATCTACACGTTCTATTTTTCCACGTAATCTCCATGTCGTTCTATGGCCCTCATCCAGCGCGAAACAAGGGCTTGAATGGAAATGGAAATGAGCGTTTGGCGTCATTGGCAGGGAGGCCCCTTGCGGGGCAGGTACGGCCGCCTTGGTGCAGGTCTTATTACATTCGACGCCACATTGGGCGACCTGCGCGTCGGATGGGGATGAAATGATGATGAAGACAACACAACACCCAGTCCCTGCGCGGAGTAAATCCCCGACCCAGCCGGGAAACGAACCCGGGCCCGTAGGACGGCAATCCGTCACGCTGACCACTCAGCTATCGGGGAGGACAGGGCTTGAATGTCCTGTGGGTAACAGTCCTCGTTTTGGTGGTGGAGCCAGAGCTTCACTGTATGAGTCACCTCCTCATCGTCGTCAAAATGTCTACCACGAATGCGTCTGTCCTCGAGAGTGACAAAATCAGCTCGCTTCAACATGACAGGCGTGAGAGACGTGGATGATCTCCCCGACCGCTGTAAATCGTGGAGGTCCTCCGAACCGCCTTCTGATGACATTACCCTCCGTGCCCAATGATTAACTGTACTTCTGTCGACATCAGACGCTGCATAGACTTTGCACAAGCGTTTGTGAATATTCTTCACAGTTTCTGCAGCGAGAAATTCAATGACGGACGTTTGTTGTAACTTACATCACCACCAGACGCCATTTTGAAACCGTCCTGCAGCTACGCTATGTCAGAAGTGACGGAAACTTGGTACGCTCACTCAGGAGACATCAGATAATACGTACATAACGTTTCGCACTCGTAGCATAGTTTTCGGCTGAGAAAAAAATGCGTTGCATTATTTTCTGGGCAACCCTTGTAAGAGCAGCAACAATCTGTTCGTCCGACGCAATGCTCTCACAACCACACACAACACTGTTGCGGCCACGACTGACGCTTGCAAGTGTTCAGTTGCCGTTCGTGGTCAAATGCTTGCAAGAGCGCAACCTCAGGGCGAACTAGCATCTGTATTTAAGTTCAAGCATTCATTTCCCGCAGTGTTTCCACGTTTCTATCCAGTTCTTGTAGACATTATGAACAAAGCGTCAGTTGTTAGGTATAAATGATTCGTATATGTTTACGTGATAATGATATCCAAAGCTGTGGTCTTAGTATAGACTTCACTTGACCAATCGGTTCGACTAATTTACCATTGTAATTTTTTCATGTTCTCTTTCCATTCTTTCTTCCTGAAGCCAGGGTCCCCTCATACTCGACGGCTCCGGGATTATGCCCTGATTGCTCCAACCTAGTTAGGTCCCTGGCGCTGTTGCGTGCCTCTATATAAGACGGGTTCGAATCCTGCCTCGGGCATGGGTCTGCGTGGTGTCCTTAGGTTAGTTAGGTTTAAGTAGTTCTAAGTTCTAGGGGACTGATGACCTCAGAAGTTAAGTCCCATAGTGCTCAGAGCCATTTAAACCATTTTTTATATATGACGGACAGACAGCGTGGCGCGAGAGTCGCGAAAAAATCGGCGAGTCAGACAACGGAGACGTGACCAACAGTGTTTGCCGACCTTTCGGTGTCCATTGCGCTTGTCGAACATTTCAGAAAACTGAACGAGACGCAGTCAGGTGGCCACAGCAATAACGCCGCCTGCGACTGTACTGCGACGGTACTGTTTGAGATTTAAAAATGGAGCTTCAGCGTCCCCTATCACTCGTCATAAGAACAAACATTTGTTGGCCACCTCCTTGAAGCGTTGCTTCTGTCCGTCTTCGTATACTTAACGACGTGTGGCGCTCGAGACAAATTATGAGACGTACAGCCCTGCAGAATTAGTTATGTAAATTTCTGCTCTCCTAAAGTACTTGCGGATCAAAATTCAGTTTTCTGCCCTCATTTTCTCTGTCATGTTTGGGCTCACGTGCTACTTGCCACTTATGTAATTTAATGCGTTTTCTGTGTGTACGTTTTAGAACGTGTATTGAGTGGAACAATCATTTGGGGCATGGGCCAAGCTTAGGACAGTTACCGTGTGTTAGTTAATACATGCGTTTGAACCCAGTTGTTTTGGATTTGTGATCGCTTAGTTATGAGTGTTGATTTACTAATGCTTTCCTTGTACTTTAAAGCCAGTATAGGAACACCTTTTATCTCGTACTCCCTGTTACTTTTAAGATTTTTTTATGTGTATGTGTATTCGGGTCCTTTGTAACACCAATTTCTAAGTAAAAGGCCATTCACTTTCAGTTAGTGCCTCTGAGAATATTTCCTAATGTTATGGAATACAAGGTGTTGTGTATTTTTGAAATTCTGTGTACTCTTATAGAAACTGCAGTCTTAAATTTGGCCTCTGTAATGAATAAATGTTTAGAAATTGCTTTTTCTTATGTCCAGCACCTTAATGCTCCCAAATATTAGCTCCCTACAATTTCAAGAACATTTGAGTGCAAACTCCGTCTCAATCGATGCTAGCCTCACGTAAGCTCTGATTTAGGTCTGTTTTCTTACTTTGGTTGCTGCTCGAATGTTTGTCCGTTTGTCTCGACTCAAACATAAACTTCCGTTGTATTAACAGCTGAACCCTTCGCTTTTCTAATTTTTAAAAATAGCTTTCATATAGTGGTTTAGTCTTAATGCAATAAAACAGTGATATTCTGTCCTTTCGTTCTTCGAGTCTCCTACAACTATCCTTAACGAGTCCCAAAATCCGCACCTCCCACCGGTGCCCTGTGACAGTGTTCGGCGCTGAGACAAGCAATCACCTGCCATCACTGGAAGTTAATCTTTCTGCATTTGCTCCTAACTGCTTTACTTCTCCTGCACTTCCTCTATCCTATATAAGGCCACGACTGTACGCCAACTTCAACTCTCCGGAGCATAACCATTTAGAAGCGTTACGGAGAGATCAACCCATTAACTCCAGCCAGAACAAAAGCTCTCGTCCCACGGATACTGAAATGCGGTTTACGGTCCGTAATAACGAAAACAGCGAGTAGACAGGTGCAGTCCGACACTTACATGTTTGTAGGGTCATACAGTAAATAATGGCCCATAATTTTTTCTCATAATATATTCATTCTTAAGACTTACAATTTAGTGACACTATCAGTCAATATTTTTCTGTCACGTCCTGTTAATAAAGTGTAAATTGCGAACGGAAACCAAAGTTGTTGTGAACTACACACAGTCAATACCAATAAAGAAAACGGGAAAGTCAGTTGACAGAGCTGGGTCGTAGTATGCGAAGAAATATGGCGAGCTACGAAGCACTTCCTGTAGCATGTACAGAAGGATACAGGCCGCTGGCACACTTAAGTCTGCTTGGGCTGCGGCGTTCACGTGACACTCCAGTTCTGCCCTTTGGCGGTCAGTGGCGACAGCTGTCCTAGTAGTAACGTGCAGCATTTCGGAGATGCTGTCAACAACTTCTGCAGGTACATTTACTGTTTTTCTTCATAATCCGCGTCATATTCTATTGCCTTGAGTAAGAGCAGGAATTCCCTTTGTTGTCCTTTGGTTGTAGCCATGTTTACACTGCACGAATTACGCTCTTGTCACGTGCAAAGTTTTTCCCAGGTTGAGACTCCTCAAGTGGTCCAAACAGATGTGCGTTCCAGTATCTGGGCTGAGCAATCCTGATAATACTATTCGACAAAAACTTAAGCACTCCCTACTCTGTCGTAGAAGGACGGTGTACACAAACCAATAAACTATATTAATTTATTCAACAGTAAATTACCAAGAAATAACAGTTCGTATAGTTTAAAAAATTTTCAAGCGGCAGTGACGTTGGCACGCAACGAACGGGATAGCCCGCAAACGATTAGCCCTTACGGACTTCCTGACCGCTGCCTTCACAGAATACATTGACTCCTGTCGGGTACAGACAAAATCTAAAACATACGTACACTGAAAGATTACAAAACGTACACTGGCAAACAATCATTCAACATAATTAAAGCAAACCTGCTTGAAACTTATGTTGTCAAACTTGGGGTAAAAATCAAATTAAATTATACGCGTTTAAGGTAATAAAACTTAATATTCACCAAAGCTGTTACGACTCGGAGCGCAAAAGAAAATTTTTTAATAGAAAATACATTTTGTTTTATGAGAGAACTTAACAGTTACAACTTGCGTAAACTCAATTTCGGCTCACTATAATCATCTGACAGAGAGCCACAACATCACAAGTTAGCTGTAATCTTTAGTAACACTCTTCAAGCAATATAACTATTTAAATTCAAAGGAATTACAGAAAATTTATGGCATTAAAATCAGTCTGACCACAGATTAATAATGTTTAAGAAGTATCGTATCAACAAACGTATAAAATTTAATCAGTTTAATTTCTAGTTTTAAAACAACTATTTCTTAAACCAACCAAATTCCTTAGGCCCTGTTCAATTCAGCAACTTGAGGTCCCATACATGCATCCGAACATTCAGAGCGCAAATGAGCCTCTTGTGCTAATGCCAGTAGATAACATACTTGCATGCAAACGTGACGCTGACCATGCACAGTAGTCTTGCTTTGTCCTTCGTCAGCAAACATATCTCGGGAAGCAGCCACGGCAGACGACTGATATGAGGAGTGGCTGGCAACTCTGTCTGGTGTTTCTGGTCAAGGAAGGACACCACGTACCCACCTGTGAAATGGCCATCACAGAATCCCCGTAGCATCTTCCATCAAATCGCAACAACAATGGGATCGCCAGTGCAGACATTTCGTGGGTCGGTGGTTGAACTATGTTTGCATAAAATACCGGTCGATGTCGGGTCTCAGTTATGTTTCCGACGCTGGGAAGCTCAGCATGCGGTTTCATACCAACTGTTATACAACTGCTCTACATTCTGCGGTTGCTTTATTTTTTGTGTTGTCTGTTGTTTTCCTTTCTTATTTTACAATGAGTGGGTGGCTGATCAGGGGGTTGGATTATGACTTCCAAAATACCAGGAGGGACCGGCGACCTCTAAGAGTACATGTCAGTTTTGTTTTCGCAGGAGCGCAGAACGCGGGAATAGGTTGTCTGCGAAAGGAAGGTCAGCTTGCCCTTTTCCCTCGGGCAGTCTGAGGTTAGAGTTCGCGCTTTTTTACGCCTGAGGCCGACTGCAGCATTATTGCGCCCGTACTATACTGAGAAACAAAAGCAAAAAAAAAAAAAAAAGCCAAAATGCACTGTCTAGTCACATTAATGTGATCAGCCGTCAAAAGCCACCAATAACCACCTTCTTCAGCACGGACGTCTGTGAGACGTGCAGGAAGAGAGTCAAAATAAGGTTCTGGAACGTACCAACAGGGATGTGGAGCCGTGCAGTGACGTGGCCAACTGCGCCAGGTTTCGCGGCTGACGATCCATGGCGCGAACACTCCTATAGAGATGGATTCATAGAGTCTCGATTGGGTTTAAATAAGGGGCGTTTGGTGACCAGGGGACTACCGTAGCCGGCCGCGGTGGTCTAGCGGTTCTAGGCGCGCAGTCCGGAACCGCGCGACTGCTACGGTCGCAGGTTCGAATCATGCCTCGTGCATGGATGTGTGTGATGTCATTAGGTTAGTTAGGTTTAAGTAGTTCTAAGTTCTAGGGGACTGACGACCACAGATGTTAAGTCCCATAGTGGTCAGAGCCATTTGAACCTTTTTTTTTTTTTTTTTTTTTTTTTTTTTTTGCTGTTCGAACTACAAACGGACACTGCGACCTGTGACACGTTCCACTGTCTGATGGTAGATGTCACCGTGCCGAGGAAAAAAAACTGCATATAGGTGTGGACATGGTCCCCAAGGATAGATACATACTTGTGTTGATCCACTGCCCGTACCAGAGTTACGGGATGACCACCGGAATATTACGAAAACGTTCTCCAGAGTACACCGCTCCCTGAAGCCTTCCGACGATTGTCGTATGGTGTTTGCTTTCAGTCCGATGGAGCATAAAATGTGATTCTCCAAAAAGTCCAGCTGTCGCCACTCAGTTGCGGTAGTGGCGTGAACAGCAGTCAGCATGGATGCATGAAACAAACGTCTGTTGCACAGGACCACACAATACGCAGTACGCTCACTGAACTGCCGTTGAGGAGACACCGTTGGTAGTCCCCCGGGGCACCTGGTCGCTCAGCCGCTCAGCAGTTGCACATCTGTCCGCCCGTACACACATCTGCAACCGTCGTCCACCTCTGTCATCTAAGGGTCGTGGCGCACCACAGTCGCCTCGGTGGCTGTTTTGGATAGCGCCATTTTGCCATGGGTGGTATACTTTAACCACAGCGGCACGCGAATAGTTAATAAAGTTAGCCATTTCGGAAATGCTTTCACCCTTGGCCGGAAAGGCAATGGTTATGCCCTTTTGGACGTCAAATAAATCGCTCCGTTCCCGCATTCTTTTTGGCTTCCTCCTGACACACTGTAGAAACCCTCCACTGCTACTGCAACCAGTTGTGAGTGGTTGTTGCACGTTGACGTTGAACATATATGGTGGTCACATTAATGTGACTGGACCGTGTAAAAATAGTCTGTTTCAAAATGAATATCTTCTCTCACGCGAGATCGAAGCCTGATGTTGCGTAGCGTCCAACCATGTTGCGCTACACCGTACACTCTAACATATTTTAAGTGCTTTCCATAAGCTGGTCGAGGCATTGCTGTTCAAGCCTGTCTCTCATTCTCCCACCTTAAGTCACTCGGTGTATGTGACGATGGGGTGGGAAGGGGGGGGGGGCAGCGAGGGGGAATCTTGCGACGAGCACTTAAAGTTGCAACTGGTAACTCGTTTCGCGTAGGGCGGCAGAACCGTTCTTTTCGGAATTGTGTCAGAATGACTCACAGACTGCACTGAACTAGTTGTTTTTCATGACTCATCGTTCGCTTTACACACCTCCGTTTTTTAATTCAAGGTCACAGTAGCTGTATTTTTCCCTATTTCAGCCGTTTTCGAAAGAATGTAGAAAGAGAACTAATGATTTTCCACCCCTACCAGTTTTAAGATTTACGAAAAGTCCCACATTTCTTCTTCAGCAAAAATAAGAAATACCACAACAAAATTCGGAACAAGACTTCGGCAAATTATAAAAATAGCTCATTCTCGTTACGTTTTCCTAACATTGCTCATATCAAAAAGGAATATAAAACCTCAAATATATTTCAAATTACGTTTCTACTTTCTGAAATAAACTGCAGTTGTCGTTTGCTATCTACATAACAGTATATGTCTAGTTTGACAATCGCTATAAGTTCAAATGGCTCTGAGCACTATGGGACTAAACTTCTGAGGTCATCAGTCCCCTAGAACTTAGAACTACTTAAACCTATCTAACCTAAGGACATCACAGAAATCCATGCCCGAGGCAGGATACGAACCTGCGACAGTAGCGGTCGTGCGGCTCCAGACTGTAACGTCTAGAACCGCTCGGTCACTATAAGTGACTAAACGTGGCTTCCTTGGAGATGACAGATGGTATCATTGAACAACTTCCACGCTGAACAGTTCCCACACTTTATAACAGTAATTTCTTGTTGGCTGGTCTTTTCTTGTAATTTCCTTTCGTTTCAGCAAGTATTCTTAAGTTGAAAGGACTCTTAGTGATAAACATCGCTGCTCTTTTGACCTCATCAACAGTTTTCTCTTTCGACTTTTGTATTGCATGTTGCACAGTACGATACAAAAGGGTAAGCAAAACATAGAAAATATTAAAAGCATGGAAGCTGTCTTCATATCTGGAGTATTGTCTGTTGCTATGACAGTGATGTTAAAATTGAAATTATATTTTATAACAGCAGTTTCCAATTTGAAGTATTTTCTGCAGTGTATCTTTCTTCAGGTTGGATGCACTCCAGAGCCAATAGCTGCTAAATGTGCCGTGAATGCATAGAAACTAATATTATTTATTGTTGTTTGCCTGTCACTGGCCATCAGTAACCGATCTACTGATCTTATCAGTAACAACCAAATACTATATTAACATCAGATGTATCACAATCCTGTAATAACGCTATTTGCAGTCTTTTTCTCTGACATAATATCAATCCTTGTAACTATGTGAAAATTAAAAGATGGCAAGAATCAGTTGTACAAACTTTTGATCTCATTGAGCCGTGGCGCCATTGAGTTAGTAGACTGTTCTGTCTGGCGCCACTGGCTCAAGGGTAGTATCGACTATCCATCTTGCGGCCCCATTGCTGATATCTATGACGAAGAGTTGGTATCAGTGGGTTCTGTCCTTAGAAGGACTTTGCTTGCCGATGTATATAAAGGTTCGCTGGCCCAAGAGAGAGAGGCTTGACAGTTTGGAGATTGGCGGCAGCGTCGCGACAAGAGGTGGTCACGAGGTCCGAGCGGCCGAAGACACGAGCTGCGCAAGGAGGGCCTGCGCAGAGTAAAGATACCGGAGTACTTCACCGGGGTCAGCGTCGACTACAAGCAACAGGCCGACATCCCGTCGGTTGGTTGGCAACATTTGTGTCGGACGACCGCTCGTGGTCTGGCTGCCCCCATCTACCTGGCTGTCATCGGCACCACTCAGTAACCGCCGCGGCGCACCGTGGATCCATGGAGCTGCTTGCTGGTAAAGGGGAGTAACATTCTCTGATCCCAGTGGCGTCTACCTGCCCTCCTAATTACTTACTGTATTGTACCCTACCCTCGGAGTTTTACTCGGTCGGCTCTTCTGTCGTAAATTAGGCCGTAGTATTGTACTAAGACACAAGTTGTCAATTTGTCCTGCTATTGTATTGCCTTTCCTTTCTGGTTTATACCCGATCATTAATGTTCTAATGAATCAACTCCTGGTTGTAAATACGGCCGGGACAGTGGTACAAAGGCACAGGTTGCCATTAAACAAACGGGGGTAATGTAGTTAGATTTACATGCTAACTGGTCCAGTTCTTTGATTGTAATTGCGTTAGTTATAATCTGAACAAACTGCTGTACTAAAATGTGCGTTGCTGTCTTTAAAAGATCTGGTCGTTATTGGCGTATTTTTAGTTGGATCTTGTGGTTCCGCCGAGTGAGTTCTCTTGTAATAAGTGTTCACAAGTAATGTTTTAATATGTTCCTTCTTTCGGTCTTAATAACTGACAATCGGTTTAACTTTGAAAATATTAACGGCCAACTGTCATCAAGGCTTTAGTCAAAATAAGATTGCCAAAGGGGACGGGTTGGGATCCAGTCACACCTTGGTTGCCGATTGAAATTAAGAAGTTGGTTGCTTTAAAGTAAGCCTTATCATTGTCATATTGTTTCCTAATCTGTTTAACCTTTAAGCACAGGTGCGTATCTTTGCCTAGAATCTCTCTACTATAGCTTTCAAATTAAAAGTTACATAAGCTGTTTTGAGTAATTGAATCCTTCTTGTCATCAATGGTGCTTACATAGTTTTCATGTGTTGCAGAAGGGCATTCAATAAAAGAAACTGTGTCCAGCGCGGTAGTAAACACAGCTGTTTCACCCGGTACTGGCCGGGCTGCAGGTACGGTCGTCTTGTAATTATTGTAATATTGTTTTCTGTTTTGATTTCTCTTGCAAAAGGTTATTCATTTTACAAATTTTTTCATTTTTGTAAAAAAAAAAAAAAAATTGCTGGTTATATACTGCTAAATAAACAGGCTGTGTGAAAAGAAAGTTATACCGGTGGGTCCTCCCTTCCAAGTTTTCTTTAATTCCAGTAAATACTGCGTATCACTCTTATTATGTTCTTCTCATTACGTTGTTTTACGCTTTGAAGACACTTCAAAATGGCGCAAATGCAGAAACAACAATAGTAAAATAAAAACAGTAACACGGTAAAGCAGATATGTCATTTAAGTTTATAGAAGCAGTTGTCCCATATTAAGAAAATTAATAATTTTATTTAATGTTACTAGGTTTATAGCATTGACAGATTTACCGGGTTTATTTACGTGTTTTTCGAAACGAAGCTCGGTTGGTAGTGAGTGTCACAAAGGAAACTAAATCAGGATCTAGTTAAGAACCAAACGAAAATGACTGTCTGGAAACAGATTGAGACTCGCTTTGATTTTATGGATTGAGGTATTGATCTGAAGTTGAAGGAGACATTGCTGAGGATGACTCGTGAGAAACAATTTCTTGATGTTGTGCGGAAGAATTGTTAGTTGATTGTGATCCTCATAAACTTTTTGATCCATACTGTTCCAGAGGTACTGTTGGATACTCGATTTGATTTTATGGATTGAGGTATTGATCTGAAGTTGAAGGAGACATTGCTGAGGATGACTCGTGAGAAACAATTTCTTGATGTTGTGCGGAAGAATTGTTAGTTGATTGTGATCCTCATAGACTTTTTGATCCATACTGTTCCAGAGGTACTGTTGGATACTCGAACTTTAGATGTGTCTTGAGGTTTGTTGATGATCTAGAAGCTATTGCTGGTAGTAACAGTATTTTCCTCTTTTTATCCAGTTTGGTAAAATGGTACCATGTATCACTTGAAACTCTTCTGTGCAAAGGCGACATGGTCCACTTATGTCCTGCAGCTTTGAAAAGTACTTATGTGGAAAATTTAAAATACCTTCTCTGAAGATGCACTTTTGAAATAATAACTTAAAATGAGAACAAATGTACATTTTATTCTATAATCTGTAAATGCATTAAAATCTACATAAAATTTAATAATTTAATATAAATAATGTTAATCGTACACTGAGCAATAGAGAGGGATGAGTCACAGAATCAACTTGAACTATGAGCTGAATCAGTGACTGAACCAAGAGTGCTGGAGCCAAATCAGCAAGTGAGCAAACAACGCATAGAGCAAGGTGACTCCTGAGTACATAAAGATCTGCTGTGCAAGGAGGCGGGTGCAGTGAGCACCTGCCAGAAACCAAATCAGTGAGCGAGCTAAGGGCACTGTAAATCATGAATCGTCTGTAATCTGCTCCATGTTGAGTCGCGACCGGTAGGGGAAGCAAGTGCTTATGCTTTCCAGAGCAGTGTCTCCTATA
This sequence comes from Schistocerca serialis cubense, assembly GCF_023864345.2. Taxonomy (NCBI): domain Eukaryota; kingdom Metazoa; phylum Arthropoda; class Insecta; order Orthoptera; family Acrididae; genus Schistocerca; species Schistocerca serialis. Next base: position 438,219,196 of record NC_064646.1, read on the forward strand.
GTGAACTGTCGAATGGACCGACACAGCAGGACCTTGAAAGCTGCCTTTTCAAATCAAAAGCAGTGTTGTAAAAGAGTGACGTTTCTATGATTTTCATTTGAAGCTCTTTTTGGGGACAACAGCCCCCTTCTATAGTGGTTTTTTAAGCTATCCTTCTATTTTTAGTTTCTCCAATTTTTTGAGTTTCGTTCCCATTTCTGCCTTTTCCTAAGTCACAGTCTGGGCGCTAGTGACGGTAGCAGTTCTGCGCCCTAAAACCATAACAAAAAAAAGAGTTAGTATATACAAAAATTTGTAACATGTTGTATGTAGTGTTCTTTTTAGCAACATCGCCTATTCATAGTGACTCGCTCAGCATGCTGGATGGGACACTATTGCAGCAGCCTGTCCTAGAATTATCGCTCTGCACACTGACGTCATTGGAGAGGCTTTTTGGATCCAAACAGCTGCTGCTCCTGTGAGTCACTGAACTCCAAGAAAGGTTCTAACTCTTGGAATAATTTCAGGAGTGTTTCGTCCATCTCTTATTTCAAACACACTCAGTCAAGTTTACACTGGCGAATACTCCGTGCTATTCAGTCCATTCCTGCCTCTTGGATTAATGTGGTTATGGAGCGAGCGGGTTGTTCTCAAGCATTACCACATTGAAAAACAAATCGACTATCGAAATTTTGGCTGTATGGTTGGACAACAAGTTAGAGGATACTGTCCTGATATTGTGCAGATCTCAAATTAACTTTAACAACGATGAGAGGGGTCCAACGTTCGTACATTCTTCTGCCCCTTAACGTGACTGACCTTCCATCCTGCTGAATTCATGGGACTACATGCATGTGATAGATATGCATTGGTACCTGGGTGCCTCCAATCCTTTCTATGACAATCCTGAAGTATCAGACAAACCCTGCACTCTTCAGTCAAGAAAACCCAATGCCACTGATCCAGGTTCTGTCCCAGGTGTTCCCTTACCCACTTACTCCGTGCACCACGGTTCTGAGCAGTTCGTGCTATTGATTGCAATGAATGTCTAGAGGCCAGTTAATGGTGTAAGGATAATTGCGTACCTCTCCTCTTCCTGGACAGATTGATAGGCTATCGCTAAGGGTGCCTCGCCTGCCAGACAGACGTCAAGGACTTGCTGAATGTCATAATTAAAGATGTCGATCTATACACTTTTTATATAATTTTGTGGTTTGAGCAAGTATGTCGAGAATCTTTCCTCTGCCTGTGTTGTCTCATATTTTTATATGCCAAGAAGCAAGATCACGCTAGGAGCAGAAACTGAATGTCTTTTATTCTCATTTTCACGATATGTGATATTCAGCTCACTGGGTAAGTATGAATAGTCATTGGATTCAATGAATTTTGGCTTAATTAAAAACACATTCGACTGGGTGAATTCAGGTGGAAAATCTTGTCTTAACTTCGCAGCAGGAGCCTGGGAAAGGCAGTTGGGTGCAGTCTTTGTAGCCTGTCGAAGGCGCCGCTCAGTCGCAACAGTCGTCTACCAAGCGTTTTACAAGTGCGGCAGCGTGATTGGTTCCTACAGATCCACGTCCTAGAACGCCATGTTCTAAGGTATACCATGGAAGAAATTGTTTTTGAGACTAATTTTTTTATTGGCTTTAAACGTTCCTTAGAGAATCTATTTTTAAGATTCAGTTATGTGAAGTGTGGGAATTAGTGAAATTTGGTGTCAGGAGGAACAAGACTTCTGGCCAGGTGAATACAGGGTTAAAAGTACAAAATCAAATAGGTCTTATGCAGGAGTAGGTTTAATAATGAATAAAAAAATAGGAATGCGGGTAAGCTACTACAAACAGCACAGTGAACGCATTATTGTGACCAAGATAGATACGAAGCCCACGCCTACCACAGTAATACAAGTTTATATGTCAACTAGCTCCGCAGATGAGGAAGAAATTGATGAAATGTATGTTGAGATAAATGAAATTATTCGGATAGTGAAGGGAGACGAAAATTTAATAGTGACGGGGCACTGGAATTCGCTAGTAGGAAAAGGAAGAGATGGAAAAGTGAACATGGTTTGGGGGTAAGGAATGAAAGAGGAAGCCGCCTGGTAGAATTTTGCACAGAGCATAACTTAATCATAGCTAACACTTGGTTCAAGAATGATGAAAAGGTTGCATACATGGAAGAGGCCTGGAGATACTGGAACGTTTCAGATAGATTACATAATGCTAAGACAGAGATACAGGAACCAGGTTTTAAATTGTAACACATTACCAGGGGCAGATGTGGACTCTGACCACAATCTAATGGTTATGAACTGTGGATTAAAACTGAAGAAACTGCAAAAAGGTGGAAATTTAAGGATATCGCACTTGAATAAACTGACAGAGCCAGAGGTTGGAGAGAGTTTCAGAGAGAGCATTAGGGAACGATTAACAAGAATGGGGGAAAGAAATATCGTAGAAGAAGACTGGGTAGCATTGAGAGATGAAATAGTGAAGGCAGGAGAGGTTCAAGTAGGTAAAAAGACGAGGGCTAACAGAAATCTTTGGGTAACAGAAGATATATTGAATTTAATTGATGAGAGGAGAAAATATAAAAATGCAGTAAATGAAGCAGGCAAAAGAGAATACAAACGCCTCAAAAATGAGATCGACAGAAAGTGCAAAATGGCTAAGCAGGGGTGGCTAAAGAACAAATGTAAGGATGTGGAGGCATATATCACTAGGGGTAAGACAGATACTGCCTACAGGAAAATTAAAGGGACTTTTGGAGAAAAGAGGACCACTTGTATGAATATCAAGAGCTCAGATGGAAACCCAGTTCTAAGGAAAGAACAGAAAGCAGAAGCCGACCGAAGTGGCCGAGCGGTTCTAGGCGCTACAGTCTGGAACCGCGCGACCGCTACGGTCGCAGGTTCGAATCCTGCCTTGGGCATGGATGTGTGTGACGTCCTTAGGTTAGTTAGGTTTAAGTTGTTCTAAGTACTAGGGGACTGATGACCTCAGATGTTAAGTCCCATAGTGCTCAGAGCCATTTGAACCATGCTTTTTTTTTTTTTTTTTTTTTTTTTTTTTAGGCAGAGAGATGTAAGCAGTATATAGAGGGTCCATACAAGAGCGATGTTCTTGAGGACAATATTATGGAAAGGGAAGAGTAAGTAGAGAAGATGAAATGAGTGATATGATACTGTGTGAAGAGTGTGACAGAGCACTGAAAGACCTAAGTCAAAACAAGGCCCCGGGAATAGACAACATTCCAGCAGAACTACTGATAGCCTTGGGAGAGCCAGTCCTGACAAAACTCTACCATCTGGTGAGCAAGATGTATGAGACAGGCGAAATACCCTCCGACTTAAAGAAGGTTATAATAATTCCAATCCCAAAGTAAGCAGGTGTTGACATAAGAGAAAATGACCGAATTATTAGTTTTATAAGTCACGGCTGCAAAATACTAACACGAATACTTTACAGACGAATGGAAAAACTGGTAGAAGCCGACCTCGGGGAGTATCAGTTTGGATTCCGTACAAAAGTTGGAACACGTGAGGCAATACTGACCCGACGACTTATCTTAGATAATAGATTAATGAAATTCAAACCTACGTTTCTAGTATTTGTAGATTTAGAGAAAGCTATTGAAAGTGTTGAGTGGAATAAGCTCTTCTAAATTCTGAAGGTGGCAGGGGTAAAGTACAGGGAGAGAAAGGCTATTTATAATTTGTACAGAAACCAGATGGTAGTTATGAGAGACGAGGGGAATGAAAGGGAAGCACTTGTTGGGAAGGGAGTGAGACAGGGTTGTAGTCTATCCCCGACGTTATTCAATCTGTATATTGAGGAAGCAGTAAAGGCAACAAAAGAAAAATTCAGAGTAGAAATTAAAATGAATGGAGAAAAAATAAAAAACATAGGGGTTCGCCGATGCCGTTGTAATTCTGTCAAAGACAGAAAAGGACCTGGAAGAACAGTAGAACGGAATGGACAGTGTCTTGAAAGGTGGATATAAGATTAACATCAACAAAAGCAAAACGAGGATAATGGAATGTAGTCGAATTAAATCGGGTGATGCTGAGGGAATTGGATTAGGAAATGAGACACCCAAAGTAGTAAATGAGTTTTGCTATTTAGGGAGCAAAATAACTGATGATGGTCGAAGTAGAGAGGATTTAAAATGTAGACTGGCAATGGCAAGGAAAGCGTTTCTGAAGACGAGAAATTTGTTACTATCGAGTATAGATTTAATTGCTAGAAAGTCGTTTCTGAAAGTATTTGTATGGATTGTAGCCATGTATGGAAGTGAAACATGGACGATAAATAGTTTAGACAAGAAGAGAATAGAAGCTTTCGAAATGTGGTGCTACAGAAGAATTCTGAAGATTAGATAGGTAGTTCACGTAACTAATGAGGAGGTACTGAATAGAATTGGGGGGGGGAGGAGAAATTTGTGGCACAACTTGATTAGAAGAAGGGATCGGTTGGTAGGACATGTTCTGTGGCATCAAGGGATCACCAATTTAGTACTGGAGGTCAACGTGGATGGTAAAAATCGTAGAGGGAGACCAAGAGATGTATACACTAAGCAGATTCAGAAGGATATAGGTTGCGGAAGGTGATGAAGAAGCTTACACAGGATAGAGTAGCATGGAGAGCTGCATCAAACCAGTCTCAGGACTGAAGACCACAACAACAACTACATTAAAACCGAAATTTATGGGTGTCTGGCGCATCCGAGTGCTCAAATGTAACCGATATAATACTACACTATCGTCCAAAATTAAAGCAACAAACCGCTATTTCCACGTCCTGTGACTAATTCACCATATAATCATACAAATTGTCAACAGATGTTGTTACGATCGTGTTCTGCATGGAGGATGGCATTCCTATAAACGGAAAACCTCGCCACCACGGACGTTAGGGCACCTGTCAAGCGGGGTAGTGTTTTCGGGGTCGTCCCACATCCACAATCGCTGTGTACACAGCCACAGATGGTACGGTATGCCACAGAGAAGACTCCTACAGACTCTCTTCTGTGAAGGGCCCTAAGAAGAATGGAAGCTGGAGAGTCGCAAACTGATGTGGCCTTATGGCATAATGTGAATCGTTCTGTTGTTTCTCATATGAGTGGACAGTTTGTAGATGCCGAATCTGTATTCCGGAGACCAGGACAGGACCGATCACGTGTGACATCAGAAAGAGTGGACCGTTATTTGGCTGTAAGGATACGATGGTGCCGCCTTAGTACTACACTACAACTGGCATCTGACCTCACAGCGTCCACTGGACGTATTGTATAGAGGCAAACGGTGTACAGAAGACTTCAGTAGATGGACTATACTGTTGGATACTTGATGTCTGCTCACCGCTGGCGTGTCTTCACAGAAGGGTCCGTTTAGAGTGGAGCCGTCAACACACTACCTGGAAGGTCAAACGGTGGGCCAGTGTTTTTCTCACAGATGAGTCGCGATCTGATCTGGAGAGTGATTCCCGACGGATTCGCATCTGGAGGGCACGTGGAACAGGATTTAGGGACCTAAACCTCGTGGAAAGGACCGATACCAAGGAGGATCCCCAAGGATGTGAGCAAGGATTATGTTGACCACTCGTGCACCTGTTCATGAAACTGTACGGGTGTATCAGAAACATTTAAATGTTGTCACGTACCGTCAGGACATCTTGGGATTTCATGCGTGATTGTTGCGAGGTGCTGTGGGCGTAGACTACGTACTGATGTACGATAATGCTCGGCTTCATAGAGCATGGGTGGTTGATGTTTTCTTGGAAACAGAAGATATTGCACGCATAGCGTGGCCTGCTCGCTCTCGCGATTTGAATCCCATAGAGCTTGTCTGGGATGCACTAGCGAGACAGGTTGCGTCACGTCAGCATCCACCAACAACTCTCCAAGACTTGCGAGCAGCTCTGCAGGAAGAATCGCTGTTATTGCCTTAACAATGGCTTGATGGCATTGTTCACATAATGCCCCGTCTTTGTCGGGCCTGTACTGGTGCCAGAGGTTCTCACATCCCGTACTGGTCACATTAACCAGTTGTCAGAACTTGTGTGGTCCAAAAAATGGTTCAAATGGCTCTGAGCACTATGCGACTCAACTGCTGAGGTCATCAGTCGCCTAGAACTTAGAACTAATTAAACCTAACTAACCTAAGGACATCACACACATCCATGCCCGAGGCAGGATTCGAACCTGCGACCGTAGCGGTCGCTCGGCCTCAGACTGTAGCGCCCAGAACCGCACGGCCACTCCGGCCGGCGAACTTGTGTGCAAACCCGTTAAGTTCGAAAAAGATTAAGAACATTTTTGTCTCCCGTTATCCATGTTGCAGTTGATTACATTCTGCGTTCTTTGCGTTGTTTCTATTTGCTACCACCACTTTATACCGTGGCAAAATAAACGCAACCTCGCAAAATTTCCGTTTGTTGCTTTAATTTTGGATGCCAGTATATAATAGTTACCGACGGAATAGAGGGTCAGTTAGTTTCGGATAATATGACAGAGGGCATCTTTATCAACTGAAATACCATTCTCAAACAAGATTTCTCTTCGTACCATGATTCGTTTAGGGTAAACAGGCTGAAAGCACGTGCTTGTTTCGGGTCTGCTTAACTTGTCATTTCGCTTGTTTTTTATACGAAGAAAAATGTGAGTGCTTGGCAATGACAAACAAACGTATTTAAAGCGGTAAAAAAGGTTCGAAAAGTAATCCCAACAGTGAAAAAACGCTTCGAGTAGTAAGCGGAAACCAGTTAATCGATATAATTTCGCCAGTGTAAGAGTCTTTCGATGTCGGGGGAAATGATTTGTTCAATTTCCAAAATAACATTTTTCACGCTGGGAAGAGCTATTAACTCGTGAAATTTGCATTCAGTTACATTATAGCTTTTTGTAGCTTGTCAGTCGGCGTTTTCTCTGCTGTAATACATAGGAGTTAGCGATACATTTTATCTTCGATTTTGCTGCGCGTTTATATACCGACTTTTTTGGTTGAAAAGTTTGCTTTTATTTCAAAGTGTCGCCATTTGATTAAAAACCATTTTTAAATACACCTACGTAACACGTTCGACAATTTCATCAGTTTCAAAGCATTTTTGAAATTTTGTTCTAAGTTGAGAGCTGTGGCGTTCATGGCTCCCACCAACGGCCCTCGCCCTCCGTGAAGGCCTTTCGCCAATGTCGTGCAGTGTCCAGGTCGAGCAAGTCTTTTATTTAAAAAATAATGCATTTATAAGGGTGCACAATAAAAGTCTTAAGTCAGTTTTGTAATTTGTTGTTACTTATATGAAAAAATCATGAGTATTCGTTCCAAAAACGAGCGTCATCCTAGTCTACCTCCTTAAACTGAGTGCGAAACTTTGAGGCGAAGGAACAGGCGTTGTGCCTCCTATCTTGTCGTTAGAGGAGACGCCTGCTACCACTGAATCTTGGTGGTTGGTCAGTCCGACACTTCCAAGTTTGTTCGATCTCGATATGCAGAGGTGAGACAGTTTGGATTTTGGACAGTGGTCAAGTTAGGTATGACGCACTGTTTGTAAGCGCAACGCTGATTTTGGATAGAAGTGCAATTTTTGGTTATAATTCTGTGCAACAATTGACTAATACCGTCAGGAGCAGTGTGGGATTCTCGTAAGTGATATTTCCACTACCACTTTACTTAGATGTAACCAAACTAGCCCGCCACTGTGGCCGAGCGGTTCTAGGCGCCTCAGTCCAGAACCGCGCTGCTGCTACGGACGCAGGTTCGAATCCTTCCTTGGCATTGATGTGTGTGATGTCCTTAAGTTAGTTAGGTTTAAGTAGTTCTAAGTCTAGGGGACTGATGACATCAGATGTTAAGTCCCATAGTGCTTAGAGCCCAGAATGAGATTTTCACTCTGCAGTGGAGTGTGCGCTGATATGACTAAGCCATGTCTCCGCAATATCCTTTCTTTCAGGAGTGCTAGTTCTGTTAGGTTCGCAGGAGAGCTTCTGTAAAGTTTGGAAGGTAGGAGGCGAGGTACTGGCAGGCGTAAGGCTGTGAGGACGGGGCGTGAGTCGTGCTTGGATAGCTCAGATGGTAGAGCACTTGCCCGCAAATGGAATAGGTCCCGATTTCGAGTCTCGGTCCGGCACACAGTTTTAATCTGCCAGGAAGTTTCAGTGCTTAGAGCCATTTGTAACCGAACTTGTTCTTTAATTGTCCACGATCACTTCAAGCATCGTGTGCCCACATAATTTTTATAATTATTTTTGGTGCAAGTCACAAGTCAGCTTTGACGATTCAATCACTGATTTTGCTTTCAGTTACTCTGTGATTCCGAATCTTTGTGTGTGAGCAGTTGTGCGACCATGTTGCGTCCCTTAGTCAACCAAGTCCTTGCTGAATAATGATGATCTTTAAGTTATTATTGTTTGATTGTAAGGAACCGTAGTGTTAGGGTTTGATGTCTGTTCCGTGTTAAACGCAGTTCAGGAGTATACTCCACCCTTGTGAATAAATGTTTTTCATGCAGCTATTTAGTTCGTTGAACTTCACTATAATGTGCGTACCAGTACGCCTACCCTCCTACTGTGGCCTCTAATCTCACGTATCCTGTAAGAGAGAGATTCTAGGGAATATTTAGTAAAGTATAAACCCCAATATGTTGATGCGAAGTTCACTAGTTAGATATCAATTGCGATTTTTCTTGTGGGATTTACAGCCACCTAGTTCCCATTGGAGCAAGATATGGACAAAAAAGTGTTTTCTTCCAATGACATTTATGCTTCCCTGCACAACAGGCATGTTGTGCACATAGTATTGGCATACCTTGCAGGGAATATACCTGATGGTATGGCTGAGCAGAGAGAGGGGGAAGGAAATGGATAGTGAGAGAGGGTGGAGGATGTGGTGGACAGAGAAAGGGCAAAGGAGGATATGGACAAATGGAGAGGGGGGTCTCAGGTAATGGGCAATGAGAGGGGTGAGGAAAGGATAGACAGAGAAAGGTGGAGGATGATAAGGACAGAGGGAGCAGCAAGGAGATGGTGAGAGACAGAGGCAGAGACAGAGACAGAGACAGAGAGAGGGGTGGGAGGGGAGGAAACATGTTATGCAGATAGTATCAGCAGCCTTGCAGGTGTTACACATGTAGATGGGTACGGCTCAGCAGGAAAAAGGGGGTAGGAGATAGATAGTGAGAGAAGGGGAAGGAACGGAAAGATGTGGAAGGGAGAGATGCACACAGACAGGACAGAGGGGGGAATATGTGTAATATATGTGTCGAACACACACGCAAACAAAGCCTTGTAGTTAAGTAAATAAACATGTCTGGGTCGGCACAGCCTATTCAGTTGTCTTCAAAAGGGCAGCGCCCAGGTGTGGTGCATGCTCCTCGGGGTATCTGCCAGCAGTAATGTGTCGGTAGCGGTCAACAGCTGTTGTTGCTGACCTTGGGCGATCACTACGAGGCACGATAGAGATCTTTTGTGTTTCACGATAGCGGTGGAGTGTTGGAACAAAGTCTATGTCCTGCGCACCAGTGTGATGGCCGAATTTCCTTCCTAATAACCCTTCTTACCGTGAAGTAGCAAAGCGCACACGGTCCAAGCTTGAAACGGCTCTCACAGGCACATTGTCAGACCGAACAGAGTGCACAAGTCGCGTTATCCCATTCACGATGGGAGACACAGTGCGGTCTAATGAATTGCTGTTACAGCTTTTAGGCAGGAGGTTGTACGTAGCTACTTCCTACAGGAAGAAGGGTATTGAGAAACAGATTTACGATTTTTTTTTAAAAGTTTGCTATATCTATGGGCACTGATAAGCAGTTGTGAGTAGTTCACACCTCACATAGAGGGTTATGTAGGGTCGGATGAGTGTATTTACAATAAGACCGGCCTAGGATTAACTATTGCCAATTAACGTGGCAGAAGGTGTTGGAAATGCCTCAATTTGCGTCGATGCAGAGATTTGTTCGAGTTATCAAACAGAGATACACACGTAGTAGCTCTGCATGGGGGATGGCAGCCAAAGTGTTTCCAATGTTCTGCTGTAGCTCTTCAGTATGTGAAGATTATTTGAGTAGACCTGACACTTCAGTTTGCCCCACAGGAGCTGATCGATATTTCTGAGGTGCGTTCAATAAGTAACGCAACACACGTCTGTGCTGAAAGCAGGTTGGTTTTATTCAGGACTCCAATATCCCATATTATTCCCCACTCTTTTGGCTATAAAACCATATTATTCAACATAATCTGCGTTTAGCGCGACAGCCTTACGCCACCTTACTGGGAAGGCCTCTACGTCCGCATGGTACCACTCTGGCGGTCTACGTCGTCTTGCTGCACAGTAACCTCGCAATCATTCACGTACCGCCCGCTGAGTGCATCCTTCATTGGGGCAAAGATGGAAGTCGGAAGGTGCGACGTCCAAGGAAGAACAATCCAAGGAAGAATAATCCAATGACGTTTTGTAAGCTCCTCTAACGTGTACAGACTTGTGAGAGGCCCTGCGTTGTCATACAGAAGGAGAAGTTGTCTGCATTTTTGTGGCGACAAACGCGCTGAAATCGTTTCTTCAATTTCCTGAGGGTATCCCAGTACAGTTTATCGATGCCCTGTGAGTGAGGACATCAAACGGATAATCGCTTCTGAGTCCCAGAAGACCTTCGGCATGGCTCTACCGGCTTAGGGTGGGGCTTTGAACTTTTTCTTCAGGGGAGAAGTAGTGTGGTGTCACTGCATAGATTGCCGTTTTGTTTCTGGCTCGAAGAGATGAACTATTTTTCTTCTTCTGTGACGATGTTCGACAAAACATTGACACTCAGTCTAGTAACGCGCGAGTAGTTTCTCACAAAAGGTCTTTCGTTGGTCCTTTTGCTTCTGTGTTAAGGGGCGAGGAATCCAATAGACACACTCGTCTGATACCCTCATGTGGACGAGTGTGTCAGCATTACCAACAGAAACGTCACATTGTGCAGCAGGGTTTTTGATTATGATCGATCCATCACCTCGAATGGGAGTGCCCGCGTGTTACACCTGCGGGAGTCACAGCTGTGTGCGGCCAGCCGGCACGCAGGAGATAGGATAGGTTTCAGCGGCCTCTTTGCAGTGATGATACGCCTCGCCCAACGGCTCAGCGTTCTACCGGACCGCCGTAGACAGTCTGAAAGCGCCTATGAATATCTGCAATGCTCAGGTTTTCCGCCGAAAGAAGCTCAGTGACAGCTCTCTGCTTCGAACGCACATCCTTATACAGGGTGTTACAAAAAGGTACGGCTAAACTTTCAGGAAACATTCCTCACACACAAATAAAGAAAAGATGTTATGTGGACATGTGTCCGGAAGCGCTTACTTTCCATGTTAGAGCTCATTTTATTACTTCTCTTCAAATCAGATTAATCATGGAATGGAAACACACAGCAACAGAACGTACCAGCGTGACTTCAAACACTTTGTTACAGGAAATGTTCAAAATGTCCTCCGTTGGCGAGGATAGATGCATCCACCCTCCGTCGTATGGAATCCCTGATGCGCTGATGCAGCCCTGGAGAATGGCGTATTGTATCACAGCCGTCCACAATACGAGCACGAAGAGTCTCTACATTTGGTACCGGGGTTGCGTAGACAAGAGCTTTCAAATGCCCCCATAAATGGCAGTCAAGAGGGTTGAGGTCAGGAGAGCGTGGAGGCCATGGAATTGGTCCGCCTCTACCAGTCCATCGGTCACCGAATCTTTTGTTGAGAAGCGTACGAACACTTCGACTGAAATGTGCAGGAGCTCCATCTTGCATGAACCACATGTTGTGTCGTACTTGTAAAGGCACATGTTCTAGCAGCACAGGTAGAGTATCCCGTATGAAATCATGATATCGTGCTCCATTGAGCGTAGGTGGAAGAACATGGGGCCCAATCAAGACATCACCAACAATGCCTGCCCAAACGTTCACAGAAAATCTGTGTTGATGACGTGATTGCACAATTGCGTGCGGATTCCCGTCAGCCCACACATGTTGATTGTGAAAATTTACAATTTGATCACGTTGGAATGAAGCCTCATCCGTAAAGAGAACATTTGCACTGAAATGAGGATTGACACATTGTTGGAAGAACCATTCGCAGAAGTGTACCCGTGAAGGCCAATCAGCTGCTGACAGTGCCTGCACACGCTGTACATGGTACGGAAACAACTTGTTCTCCCGTAGCACTCTCCATACAGTGACGTGGTCAACGTTACCTCGTACAGCAGCAACTTCTCTGACGCTGACATTAGGGTTATCGTCAACTGCACAAAGAATTGCCTCGTCCATTGCAGGTGTCCTCGTCGTTCTAGGTCTTCCCCAGTCGCGAGTCATAGGCTGGAATGTTCCGTGCTCCCTAAGACGCCGATCAATTGATTCGAACGTCTTCCTGTCGGGACACCTTCGTTCTGGAAATCTGTCTCGATACAAACGTAGCGCGCCACGGCTATTGCCCCGTGCTAATCCATACATCAAATGGGCATCTGCCAACTCCGCATTTGTAAACATTGCACTGACTGCAACACCAAGTTTGTGACGAACACGAACCTGTTGATGCTACGTACTGATGTGCTTGATGTTAGTACTGTAGAGCAATAAGTCGCATGTCAACACAAGCACCGAAGTCAACATTACCTTCCTTCAATTGGGCCAGCTGGCGGTGAATCGACGAAGTAAAGTACATACTGACGTAACTTAAATGAGCTCTAACATGGAAATTAAGTGTTTCGGGACACATGTCCACATAACATCTTTTCTTTATTTGTGTGTGAGGAATGTTTCCTGATTGTTTGGCCGTACCTTTTTGTAACACCCTGTAGACGCCATTGGGAAGGCTACTATAACGCCGTCACGTATTGAAATTTTGTGAAAGTATAGGGGCTGAAGAGGGAATATTCCACAATGTCCCACAACAAATTCCGCTTTTTTTCCAAGCGATATTGGCCTATAAAATATGTGTTGCACTACTTATTGAACTCCCCTCGTAAGCATTTTCTGGAGATACCAGTCAGCATTAACAGATTTATGAAAGAACCATGTTACTATCGATGCGGACACCAGACATTGTGCACCGAGCACCGATCTTGAGACCAAGAAACGTTTCTGCAAAGTATGGGGATTTTCTGATGCATTATGGTGCGTGTTCTGTGAGTTCACATACCCTTAAGAGACTGAAGCAATCCTTGTATGAAGAAATGAAAAACTGAGGATACCACATTGCTGATTACACTTCGCTTAGAAACAGCGGCGAATCTCAACACACGGAAGTTTGCCCAGACGATTGAAGTCATGCTCCATAGCAAATTTGTAATGATGCAGATGCAAGTCATTTTGATAACGTTTCGGCACGACAATATCATTAATTTCGACATGTGCAGATAAACGTCGTTGAGATTTAGTCGTACTTTGTTCCATGTTTTCCTTCATTCGAACGTTTTCCTTCCCTCGAACAATGTTTCCGAGGTTTCCTTTCACTCGAAAAATATTTTCCGATTTTTCTATATGTCCAGCGTTCTGCATCTACATCTACATTTATACTCCGCAAGCCACCCAACGGTGTGTGGCGGAGGGCACTTAACGTGCCACTGTCATTACCTCCCTTTCTTGTTCCAGTCGTGTATGGTTCGCGGGAAGAACGACTGTCTGAAAGCCTCCGTGCGCGCTCGAATCTCTCTAATTTTACATTCGTGATCTCCTCGGGAGGTATAAGTAGGGGGAAGCAATATATTCGATACCTCATCCAGAAACGCACCCTCTCGAAACCTGGACAGCAAGCTACACCACGATGCAGAGTGCCTCTCTTGCAGAGTCTGCCACTTGAGTTTGCTAAACATCTCTGTAACGCTTACCAAATAACCCTGTGACGAAACGCGCCGCTCTTCTATGGATCTTCTCCATCTCCTCCGTCAACCCGATCTGGTATGGATCCCACACTGATGAGCAATTCTCAAGTATAGGTCGAACAAGTGTTTTGTAAGCCATCTCCTTTGTTGATGGACTACATTTTCTAAGGACTCTCCCAATGAATCTCAACCTGGTACCCGCCTTACCAACAATTAATTTTATATGATCATTCCACTTCAAATCGTTCCACACGCATACTCCCAGATATTTTACAGAAGGAACTGCTACCATTGTTTGTTCCGCTATCATATAATCAGACAATAAAGGATTCGATTGCAGGTTTGAGGGACTTCGGCCGTTCACTTACAGAGTAATATTTCAGCATCTGCAGCCGTACTTTAGATGTTATTTATTACATATCTTCAGTTTCGGTCATTCAACACACCGCCTTCAGGCCTTAACTGGAACTGAGAGGGTTAACTCTAATCGTATACACTGGTCCATCAATGGCCAACACCCACGAACAAGTTTCCGTAGACTGTAACAACGATGTTGCTTCTCCAACCATCAACAGCGTTTATTCGCTACAGAGCCTGTTTCGTGCCATTTTTCCATAATTGTTGCAACGGAGAGCAGCGCGCATCGTTACAGGATCATTTAGTAACCGCGAAAGCGTTACGGAGATGATAAACTCCAGTGGAAGACTCTGCAGGAGAGACGCTCAGTAGCTCGGTACCAACCTTCACCGAGGAGTCGAGCAGTATATTGCTCCCTCCTACGTCTATATCGCGAAGAGACCATGAGGATAAAATCAGAGAGATTAGAACCCACACAAAAGCATACCGACAATCTTTCTTTCCACGAACAATACGAGACTGGAATAGAAGGGAGAACTGATAGAGGTACTCAAAGTACCCTCCGCCACACACCGTCAGGTGGCTTGCGGAGTATGGATGTAGATGTAGATTTTAGACGTTGCTAAATGTTTTGGACAAACACTTCCAGGCTTAAACTATTGTGCAAATTGTTCTGCATACGTTTTGCACGAATTGTGTTTCGCACAGCACTCGACAACGAACGCATTCTGTGTTATTGTGAGTATCGTTTAAGTTGCATTCAGCGAACCACCTAAAAGATCTACTCCTCTCGCTCACTCAGACGCAATGACACATCTGAGTACACGGGGCCGAGGACGTGTGAGATGCGCATGCGCAGACATGTGGCACCATCTGATTGGTGCATAGAAACCAGTTTCTAGCACTTTCTGTAATGGGCAGTTCTCCTGTTCACTGACAAGAGTCAGTTCCACGTTACTCTTATCAACATTTTCTGGGTCACTTACATTTTAGTCAACAGCCATGCCGTAGTGGATTAACCAGTTCCCATCAGATCACTGAAGTTAAGCACAGTCGGGCGTGGTTGCACGTGGATCGGTGGCCATCCGAGCTGTCTGCGCTGTTGACGTCAGCCTCGTGAAGCCAGTTGAGGAGCTACTTCACTGAGTAATAGTGGCTCCAGGTCACGAAAACTGGCAGAGGCCGGGAAAGGGGTTTGATGACCACATGTCTCTTCATTTCCGCACCAGATAACGTCAGTCGTCTGAGGATGACACGGCGGACGGTCGGTACCTTTCCGTCTTACGACGCCTGTTAGGGAGGGCGGAAAACTTTATTTTGCCGTCCCTCTAACAACAATGAAGAATCTAGAGTGGACATTCTATGACAGCTTCCAACGTAGGAGTACATTAACAGAACATGGAATGTCTTCTATGTGTCTGCCACATTCATTAGTACAACGAGCGTATTCACGTCGCTTGGAGCTCGCCTTGCGGTCTCGCAAGCCAGTGCTTGCCCCAAGTGTTGCGCTGCGCGAGCAGGTCAGGGTAGTTCGGGTCGAGTTTTCGGAATTAACATACACGTAGGAGGGTCTGCCTGATCAACAGTTTCACAGCTACTCGTAATTTGCCCAAGGAGGTCCGCAGCATTTGAATTGAGAATGCGTTCCATATTTCTGCTGCGCTTAGAGCAATGACACGAGCTGATCGCTTAGGTGCATTGCCGGAGCACATCATTCATTTGCTGTCGTAGCTTAAACCGGTTCACAGCCTAGTGGCAACTGAACTGTAACCAAATAGGAACTTTATCCAGAATTTTTTGCTGACGTAAGTGGTTATTCAAGCTGTTTCACTGCTAACATAATTTAATAATGTAACATAATCATAATATAATACGATAGTAGCTTTTGAGAAAACGGTTGTTTAGAACAGCCTTTTGCCATGTTAATAATAATTTGAGTACCAAATCACAAATCGGGTTTCTGAAATGTTGTTCCAATGACGTTGTGGATTATAAGCAGCAAATATTGCCGTTAGTAAGTTACAGATGAGCATCTGGCGATCTGTTTTTGGTGCCTGTTAAAGAGATATGATTGTACAAATCACGAAGTATTCTCAGGAAAATGAGATTTTGTGGAATTAATGATGTAGTTAACAATTGGCTAAAGGGAGACATAGTGATAAGAATGCAAAAATTTGTGCTACGTAATTAGAAAAATGTAGTCCTGATTGACGAGAAATCCGTAATGTAGTTCCACAATTGCTTCTTATAT
Organism: Schistocerca serialis cubense; assembly: GCF_023864345.2. Lineage (NCBI taxonomy): Eukaryota > Metazoa > Arthropoda > Insecta > Orthoptera > Acrididae > Schistocerca > Schistocerca serialis. The sequence goes on from NC_064646.1 coordinate 438,235,617, forward strand.
ATGGCAATCAGTTTTCTTTTAATACAGTGTAAACATAATTTATTCTTTTTGTAAATAACGTAAGTATCCTGCGTGACAGAGGAAAGTATGAAGCACGCAGAAGACATTGTCGGATGTCGAAGTAACTTCGTACATGTACACACCATCGGCAGGTATCCAAATGATCTCTGTGGAAGACAGAACGGCCAACAGCGAACATTAGTACTGATACCGTTTAGAGTGGCTTCCAGGCCGAGTAGCGAATGAATGGGACATGAACAGCATTAGCTGTAGAACGGAAATGTTGCGTACTCGTGTGATACACCGTTATCAGCACCTGATACAGTTTGAAAGTTGCCTCGTTGTGGGTCTCCAGTTGTCTGGATGGTAGGATCGTGCAATATCCAGATTGGTGCGGCATTCTGAAGTGACAGTGGATCCACGACCAGTGGCTGTGGGCTTGCGAAAAAAACGTCAACCATATTATGTGCCTCTGATAAGTACCAAAATCCTGTAATACGACGACTGGTTTGTAATACAAGATATATGTTACTCGACGATTACATGTCGAACGTTTTGTGACCTGTAAGTCATGTTCTCAAATAAGTAATGAGTTTTTGTTCCTCGCATTATGCCCTAGTGTGTCTGATCTATTCGCTTTATTAATTTTCAGTTCTACTAGCACTTGAATGGCTGTAAAGCCGAAATCATTATTATCTGAAATAAATGAGTAGTAATTTAAAGTCAAACAGCAGAAATTTCTTTAAAATCAATGAAAAAAGTTTTACAAACTTGTCAAAACACCAAGTGGTTCCATTAGGTTTGATGTGTGTGCTGCACTTGCCCAGAACTGTGAATACGATTTACAGTAACAATACCAACAGGTATTCGTATTCTGACTGAAGACCACAATAACATTTTTAGTACGTTCAGAAATGACACACAAGTTAGTCGTTTTCGTCAGCACTGATATCCGAATGTTTGCGCATTATTGTGGCATGGTGAATAAACAGTTTCTCTAACACCTGTGTCTTTAACAGTTATTGACCTGTATTAATGATAGTACAATAAGTACATGCCGTTGCATAGCAAATGTTCATTGCCACATCTCCAGTAATGGTGCACCCCACGTCACCTAAGACTGGTTAGATGTCCTGAAATGACCCAAACGGTCACCTCTTGCATCGCGCTACTAAAATAAGTTCCTACCAACATTATTTAAGGATACAGAATTCTTATAAATAGTGGAAAGTTCGACATTTTTTATGACTTTATTAAATTCTAAAGTCTTTTTATTTCTGTTACAGAAATGAGTATTATTTCGAAAAGAAGTGTGAACTTTCTGTTTCCAGCGATTATACGTATGATACATTGTATATGTTGGTTACAGTGCAAGTTTTTAGTGTCTGTAAATGATCATCTTCGCTAGTATTTACTTTTGTTTCGCTGAAGCATTTTGTTCACATGTTACTGAATGTTTGTTGCCCAAGTGCTACATATATTTGTGGAAGTACATATCCCTTAGCGTACAATACATACGAACTATGCCACGCATCAAGATATTGAATAAAGGGAATTTCCATGGTAACCAGTTGACATACAAAGCAAGTCACACTGTCGAAAGTAACTTACGTACCAGTTCTTCACGCCTCCTGATGATTCAAACTTTTGTTTTAACAATGACGCTGTTTGTAGTGGATTTGTTGTTTTTGTGGGTATCTTATCTTCTTTGATGCAGGTTCAAATGGTTCAAATGGCTCTGAGCACTATGGGACTTAACATCTATGGTCATCAGTCCCCTAGAACTTAGAACTACTTAAACCTAACTAACCTAAGAACAGCACACAACACCCAGTCATCACGAGGCAGAGAAAATCCCTGACCCCGCCGGGAGTCGAATCCGGGAACCCGGGCGCGGGAAGCGAGAACGCTACCGCACGACCACGAGCTGCGGACTTTGATGAAGGAAGTGGCGGAATGTAAACAATGTGATGGTGTAGGCTGTCTGGAAATAACTGAACAACAAAGTAGCAGGAAGGGTTTAGCGTCAAAATTAGTTGTTCTGTGTAGATCCTGCAATAAATCTACCTCGAAAATGACTTCGAACATTGTGCATAATTCATATGATGTGAATTTTCAAAGTTAGTGTATCCAATGCGCGCAATAGGAAAAGGAGAAAAGTCTGCTCAAACGTTTTGTGGTTTGATGGACCTTCCTCCGCCTCCCAGTAGTTTCAGCTAGTACATAAAAATACTTTTAGATGCCTTGAAGGTTTTGTCTAAAGCATCTATGGATCGTGCAGTAGAAGAAACTGTAAATATTACTGGAATCAGGAACGTTGCTGTTGGACTTGATGGGACATGACAACGTCGAGGACATGGTTCATTGAATGGTGTTGTAAGCGTTATTTCTCTGTAGAATGGAAAAGTTGTTGGTGTTGAGTGCTTATCTAAGTATGGCCACATCTGCCATGGTGACACTGAAGGACATATTGAACATCAGTGTTCTAAGAATTATGATGGTTACAGTGAAGGTATGAAGTGTGATGGAGCTCTAAAAATATTTCAGACGTCGGTGCCCGTTATAACGTTAGATATACGAAGTACCTAGGCGATGGGGACTCTAAAACTTTCAATAAAATTAATGAGTTCAATGTTTATGGTGATACCTTGATAACAAAACTGGAGTGTTGTGGACATGTGCTGAAGAGTCTGGGTGCAAGATTGAGGAAGCTACGAAGAGAATGAAAGGAAAGTTGCTGTCTGATGGAAAATCTGTTTGTCTGAGGCAGATTGACAGAAACTGAAATAGATTTTCTTCATAGTTATTATGGACTAGCTATTAGACGAACTGCACCTCTTAATGATGTTACAGCAATGAGCAAACCTGTATGGGCCACCTACTTTCATAAGTTGTAAACAGATGGCCACCCTGTTCACGGACTTCGCCCTAAAGGAACAGATTCTTGGTGTGGTTACGAAAAATCAAAAAAAGTGGTCAAATACACCATCATAAGCACTCTCTTCCAGAATCTGATTATGATTGAAATAAAACCAATTTTTAGAGGCCTGAGTGACCCTATTTTGCTTAGTAAATGTCTTCACAGGGGCACTCAGAATACAAATGTAAGTTTCAACCATTGATTATGGGAAATATTACCCAAGAATGTTTTTGTAGGACTAAATACATTAAAAGTTGGTGTTCTAGATGTAGTGATATGTTTCAATGATGGAGTGGTAGGGAGTTTTGAAGTCCTCAGAAATTTAGGCATAAAATGTGGCTCTAATATGGAAGATCAATTGCTTGCATATGACAGACAATGGGTGCACGAAGCTGAAAGATTCGCTCTTCAAGTTACCAAAGAATAAGAAGTGCTAAATGGAATGCCAAGAGGAAGCTTGAAGATGAAGAAAAGCTTCAGGATGAAGACTATGCTTCAGGAATGTTCTAGGGCATAGTATAATTGGACTCATATCTTGATTCGCAATTTCTCACAAGTTGTATTTTTCGGAGTTCAGATACAAATATTTCCTAAAGTTTATAAAGCATTGCTCCAATTTTTTTGTGACTTACAATAGTCCACACTTATGTAGTAGGCCTAAGCTTTATTGCAGAATCAACTAAATTACAGAAAAATAACATTTTTATTAGGAAAAAATTATAAAAATTTGAATGTATGATGTGATATTTTTTTATCCTTGTAATGCACATAATAGATGGAATTAAACAGGTCTAGTATCTCATCCCTCATGTAATGCATATCTGGTAAATATTTGGTCTCCTTCAAATGTATAACATTGGAGTAAATGGTACCTCAATTTGAGAACCATTTTGGAAAAAAATTGCATCAATTTCTTTGTAATTTTTTTATTAGCCCTATGGAGGATCAAAAATATTCAAAATACTTTTAATTTGTTTAGAAAGTGTGATGCATACCCAATATCAACAAAAAATCTGTAAAACATGTACATTATATACAGTGCCTGAAAGAAATATTTTACATAATACTGAGCCGGAAAAGTATCCTTAATAGCGTTGTATCTACTTACGTTTTTGATAAAACATGTGTAACGAAATAAAATAATGAAAAACAGTTCCACATCTAAAAACCATATTATGCGAAACACTGTGACGTATTCTACGAGGTTTGGCGGATGCGCGTCGACTTCTTGACACAATATTTCGGTTGGCAAACATCCAATCATCTTTAAGAGAGTTATATACTAGAGACTGCTGGTGCACATCGCTAAGTTTATGCCGAAAATTAGCGCGATGGCGCCTGCGTGTACGTGAGGGCTGGGTGACCGCACTCTGCCTAGTTTAGCGCCCTCTAGCAAACGTTGCTTCATAAGACGACCGCAATATTACATCATACCCTCTGTCCATCTGCAAGTCTGTGGAGTTAAAATCCATTGCCTAAAACGACTGAGTTATTTGTCCGCAATACGTGGCATTTCAGGTAATAAGCTTATAGGAAAAGGAAGCTACTTCGCCTCAATTCGTGCATAATGGTGCAATTTATTTTATTTATTTTTTGCAAATGAAGTATATTGGTTGTTAAAGATACGAGAAGCATCACATTGTATGAAAATAAAGTATTATTTATTTTTCTTCATAATTTTATTTAAAAGTATATTTTTATTGCCTCCAGCAATGTTTAACAAATAATTGTCAATGTTAAACAGCACCACAGCAGTCTATATGTAAGTGAAGAAAAATAAATAATTTATTTTTATCAGTACTTTGTCTTTCACCCTACCACATAATAGACATTACTGAAAAAGCTCTCTCTGTTAGTACTGAAGTTGCAGAAATCTACAACAGAAATGAAATTAACTTGTGAAAATTTGTGAAAGGAACATTTGTCTTGTTAGATATTTGTTGCCATTTTTGTGCAGCAAATAATTCTGCAAAAACTCAGTAGTGTATATGTGACCATACAATTTGTTTCATAATGCAGTTTCCCCATGAAGAACATCCATACTTTAACTGAGTTTCGCAACTCTAAATTTGGAACTATGTTAACGAAATGGTGACAGCCAAAACCGATCTTTAAACTTATATTACTTAGTTTAAATAACCAGTTTTTTAGGAATTCAAATGCTTTGTCAAAAAATAAGAAAAAGTTTTGTGAATTGTTCTTGTCAGTTCAGGTGAAAACAGATTAATTTTTTTGCCTATTTCATATCCAAAGAGGAGCTCTTGTTTCCTTTTTCTCAGTCCATTTTTAAGTTCGTCGATGAAATTACACACAACCAAAATTGTTATGCAGTCGCCTTACAGCTATTTTGCAGTTTTCTTAAAAAAATTAAAATATGGCTACAAAGCTGTAAGCAAATTTCAGTCAAGTCATTGTCAGTGCTAATCATCAATGGGTTTTGCAAAATCATTGGACAGTTTTCTATGAAGTTTGCAAAATAACTTAGCTTCTATTCTCTTCTTGTCTAGTTTCACTTCCACACATAGCTACACTCCATACAGATACTTTCAGAAAGGATTTCCTGGGGCTTAAATCTATACTGGATGTTAACAAATTTCTCTTCTTCAGTTGTGCTTTTCTTGCTATTGCCACTCTACATTTTATATCCTCTCTATTTCGACCATAATCAGTTATTTTGCTCCCCAAATAGAAAAACTCATCTACTACTTTAAGTGTCTCATTTCCTCATCTAATTTCACCTGATTTTACTACATTCCATTATCCTTGTTTTACTTTTGTTGATGTTCATTTTATGCCCTTCTTTCAAGACACTGTCCATTCCGTTCAACTGCCCTTCCAAGTCCTTTCCTGTTTCTAACAGATTTACAATGTCATCGGCGAACCTCAAAGTTTTTGTTCCTTCTCCATGGATTTTAATACCTCCTCAGAATTTTTCTTTTGTTTCCTTTACTGCTTGCTCAGTATACAGACTGAATAACATTGGGAATAGGCTACAACCCTCTCTCACCCCCTTCCCAACCACTGCTTCCTTTTCGTGCCTCTCGACTCTTATAACTGCCATCTGGTTTCTGTACAAATTGTAAATAGCCTTTCGCTCCCTGTGTTTTACCTCTGCCACCTTCAGAAATTGAAATACAGTATTCCAATCAACATTGTTAAAAGATTTCTCTAAATCTACAAATAAGGAGGTTTGCCTTTTCTTAACCTATCTTCTAAGATAATTCGTAGGGTCAGTATTGCCTCGCGTGTTCCTACATTTCTATGGAATCCAAATTGATCTTCCCCAAGGTCGGCTTCTACCAGGTTTTCCATTCGCCTGTACAGAATTCGTGTTAGTGTTTTGCAGCCGTGACTTATTAAACTGAAAGTTCGGTAATTTTCACACCTTTCACCATCTGCTTTCTTTGGGATTACAATTATAATATTCTTCTTCAAGTCTGAGTGTATTTCGCCTGTCTCATATATAATGCTCACCAGATAGTAGAGTTTTGTCATGGCTGGCAACTTGTTTTGACTTAGGTGTTTCAGTGCTCTGTCAAACTCTGCACGCAGTGTCATATCTCTCATTTGATCTTCATCAACGTCTTCTTCAATTTCTTTAATATTGCCCTGAAGTACATCGCCCTGTATAGACCCTCTATATACTCCTTCCACCTTTCTCCTTTCCCTTCTTTGCTTAGGACTGGTTTTCCATCTGAGCTCTTGATATTCATACAAGTGGTACTCTTTCCCCCAAGGGTCTGTTTCATTTTCCTATAGGTAGCGTCTATCTTTACTCTAGTGATATATGTCTATACGTTCTTGCATTTGTTCTCCAACCAATCCTGATTAGCCATTTTGCACTTACTGTCAATCTCATTTTGAGGCGTTTGTATTCCTTTTCGACTGCTTCATTTACTGCATTCTTATATTTTCTCCTTTCATCAATTAAATTCAATATCTCTTCTGTTACCCTAGCCCTCGCCTTTTTACCCACTTCATCTTCTGGTGCCTTCAGTATTTCATCTGTCAACGCTACCCATTCTTCTTCTACTGTGTTTCTTTCCCCTGTTCTTGTCAATCGTTCCCTATTGCTCTCTCTGAAACTCTCTACAACTTCTGGTTCTTTCGGTTGATCCAGGTCCCATCTCCTTAAATTACTATACGTTTTTGCAGTTCCTTCAGTTTTAATATGCAGTTCATAACCAATGTATTGTGACCAGAGTCCACATCTGCTCCTGGAAATGTCTTACAATTTAAAACCTGATTCCTAAATCTCTGTCTTACCATTATATAATCTATCTGAAACCTTCCAGTGTCTCCAGGCCTCTTCCGCGTATACAACCTTCTCTCATGATTCTCAAACCAAGTGTTAGCTATGATTAGGTTATGCTCTGTGCAAAATTCAACCAGGCGTCTTTCCCTTTCATTCCTTACCTCTCATCCGTATTCGCCAACCACTTTTCCTTCTCTTCCTTTTCCTACTATCTAATTCCAGTTCCCCATGACTATTAAATTTTCGTCTCCCTTAACTATATGAATAATTTCTTTTATCGCATCATACGTTTCTTCCATCTCTTCGTTATCTGCGGAGGTAGTTGGCATATAAACTTGTACTACTGTGGTAGGCGAGGGTCTCGTGCCTATCTTGGCTACAATAATGCGTTCGCTATGCTGTTCATAGTAGCTTATCCGCGTTCCTATTTTTTTATTCATTATTAAACCAATCCCTGCGTTACCCCTATTTGATTTTGTGTTTATAACCCTGCAGTCACCTGACCAGAAGTCTTGTTCCTCCTGCCACCGAACTTCACTAATTCCCACTATATCTACCTTTAAACTATCCATTTCCCTTTTTAAATTTTCTAACCTACCTGCCCGATTAAGGGATCTGACATTCCACACTCCGATCCGTAGAACGCCAGTTTTCTTTTTCCTGACAACGACATCCTCTTCAGCAGTCCCCGCCCGGAGATCCGAATGGGGGACTATTTTACCTCCGGAATATTTTACCCAATAGGACGCCATCATCATTTAACCATACAGTAAAGCTGCATACCCTCGGGAAAAATTACGGCTGTCTTTTCCCCTTGCTTTCAGCCGTTCGCAGTACCAGCACAGCAAGGCCATTTTGGTTAGTGTTACAAGGCCAGATCAGTCAATCATCCAGACTGTTGCCCCTGCAACTACTGAAAAGGCTGCTGACTTCTGAATTGCTTGAAACGCGTCGTCAGCAGACTCATTTATACTTTCATAAAAATCTATCAACTTATTTTGAATGCAATTTTTGGCTGTAAGGTATTGTACCAGTAAAGAAAATAGTTTTATATGTTTCTTGTTAGAGATATCAGAACGTGAGCAGTAAAATAAACTGTCTGTATTCAGATAATTTATTGCGTTTTGAACAGTATATGCTCCCAACTCCTTAGTAACTACATCTTGCATTTTGGTTGTAGCCACACCAATAATTGAAGTTGTACTTGAATAAACACAATTAATGTTACTGAGTTTTACAATAAGGCTATACTATTGTATGGCAATTTATGCTTTACACTGCGATGTATTAAGCGTGGTTCGCTGTAGTTATATTTTCTTGATCGATGTAAAATGAACTTTTGGGTGTGCAAACAATTTCAGAGTCAAGAAATTTCTCAAGCAGTCTAAACATTTCTTTCATTTCTGTTTTAGATTTATGAAGTTTTGTTTCAATGTGCTGCTTAATCTGAAAAGAACAACAATAAACCGTTCACCTCACCCACTACCAACCACGAGTCCTGCCAACTATCATAAGTATAACAGAACATACACCTATGTGAACACAAAACAGTATGAGGTGGCGGCTGGGCTGTTAAGCGCATCCCTAAGTTGTTACAGATCCTATCCCCGGTGACTTACTGAGATGGGAAGTTCGCTAGAAGATCATGCAGACTTAATGGAGACTGCGCAACAGGTAACGTATTATTAACTGAAAATTGCTGGCGGGTTTTCCCAGTTAAGAATGAAAGTATAGGTACGCCACCTCACATGAACATATTAATCAAGGGATCCATCAAACTACGAAAGGAAACTAATGGTCACTATAACACTCTAATTTATTGCAAATCATAAAAACATCACTTACCTTCTGCGTCAAGAATACAAACGTAGAATGCGTGGACAAGGGATTGCAAATGCGAACTGTAGCCTTGGCACTGTCGGTTGAGTACATAAAAGAATGATATAAAACTACATCACCAATACGGTCTACGACTTCAGAGAAGGTTAGTGGTTTAGAGAAAGGCTCAGAAAAGCATGACGAATACCAGTACTCTCATCTAAGTGCATGGTGGGCGCAACTAGCTTGCTGTGAAAGTTAAATCACTAAAGCGAAACCCTGATGCAAATTTAATTCACGTTTTCTTCACCCTGGCGTACGCAACGACAGCACATGCTTACAGCTCTTAAGCTGTGCGGGGTAAAAGATAGCTGCAGCAGTGGCTGAAAATGTTAAGTTCACCTCGGCCTCTGTACTCTGCTCAAAGTTGCAGACATCTGTCTGTGCAGCTCTAAGAGTCAGCGTGTTGCCTCAGGCCTTTGGACAAGTGTCATCTGTGATGCTCACAAAGAAGTGCGTTCTATCATTTTTCCACACAACTTAAGCTGGTTCTACCACCACCGGACACCCACTGGCCAATAGCAGCAGACTTCGCTTGCATATTTCATCGTGGTTAACTAATGAGGCCTATTCCTGCTGCGGTCTGTGGAAGATTACATGTCTGATTTTCAGTCATGGACAATGGAAAGGTGTACACATGTGCATACTTGGGAACTGATCCCAACTCCCCCACTACCGTAGTAATTACTGTCAGCCGACGCGAGAACCTCTTACTTAAATTTCAATAAGCATTCCAGCAGGCTACACCTGGGCTTAACGGCTGTTCTCAAACTTCGTGTCTCACGTTTCCTCCTGCCTTTCGCATTCTTATATAAGCTAAAAAGGATTCCTTGTGCTCCTCGCACTATGCAGTTTCGTAGCACTCTGCTCGGCCTCACTTCATTTTCCTGCTGTTCTAGGACGGTGACTGCCCGCCTCTGTTTTCTAGCTGCTTGGAGAACGGCTTTCAGCAGAAAACAACATCCCCCAAAGTGAACTCCCCTTTCATGAACCAGTTAAAAGCCTTAAGATTGCTGGAACAACATGACTCACTCACTCATACCAGGAGGAAAGGAGATATGAAAGTAATTAGAAATGTAATCGTTGGCAGTACTGAATATTCCTTGAACTTTTCATGTAACGTTAGTGATTTGACTTGACGGACTATTGAGGCATGCATATGCAGTTATAAAGCAGGTTAAGGGACAAAATGGTTCAAATGGCTCTGAGCTCTATGAGACTTAACATCTGAGGTCATCAGTCCCCTAGAACTTAGAACTACTTAAACCTAACTAACCTAAGGACATCACACATATCCATGCCCGAGGCAGGATTCGAACCTGCAACCGTAGCGGTCGCTCGGTTCCGGACTGAAGCGCTTAGAACCGCTCGGCCACCCTGGCCGGCGTTAAGGGACAGTTCTGGAACAAACTGCCATGTAACAACACGCTTTTACAATAGACTTTTTCACTCAGTTGAAGAAATTGTATTTTCCATAATATTCGTTTCACCTATCATTTGTTAAGCAATTCCCCATTGCCTTTTACACTTGTGCAATCTTTTGTCTTCTGTATTATGGTATCAATCTTTGTGGGGCATTTTTTAATTGTAATATATCCACTACCAACTTCATATTTCAACCAATTTAGATCGAGTATTACAAGTGTATGAGGAGTACTCTGTTTACTACAGCTGCCTTTCTCCATGATTCACTATTACAAAAGCTAAAAGTCGAGTGATCGAACATTATTGCACTCAATTCGCTTCACATAAAACAAACTAAAACACACAAGAGAAGTCATTACCACGCTACAATAGCGTCACAACTGTCATATCGCGGAAGTTGGCAGTAGTTATTATAGTAACCGGAAACAAGCATGACCAGGAGACTCTGATAGACCAGCCAAGGTCGTCGATGGTGAGTCGCTGGAAACCACAGAAAGACAACTGCAGTGGACAGACAATGAGGACAACACGACAGGACGACAAGTCCAGAGAGTGAACCAGATCGAAAGATTAGACGTAGCAATATCAGGAACCGAACAATGATGAGTACAACAAAAGCTACGAGAGTGCCGGCTGAACACGACTGATATCGAGGCTCCTGGCTTGCTATCTTACAGTGCAGCAGCAAGCGCTGATTGGGTGGCGTGACGGGCGTGACCTGTGCATAGTGCTGAGGCCGTGAAAGCAACACTCGCAATTTTAAGAGCGCCGTCTAGCAGTTTTCGTCTAGATCCATATATTCTGGCGGGCCTTTGAATTCGTCGGGCCAGGATGCAAGATACTCTCCACCCCTCATTCCCCCCTCCCCCCTCCGAAATGGGACCTGAAGTGCTCTGACGATGTTTCAGAAGGTGAACTGCTGGCTTGGCTGGTGATCCGACGGAGGAGCACGCCAGCTGGGAGAAGAAACGTGGGACATCGCGTGGGTGGTGGCTTTTGGGTGGAGGGACGCTGCAGTAAGGTCTCTACCTCTATACTCAAGTCCACGGGAACAGAATATAGTGCCCTGGGGTGCAGACTGTACCTGTTTGGTTGAGGGATTTGGAAGGGGCGCACATCAACTCCTAACTGATCCATCGATGGTGGCGCAGTCATTAGGTAGGGATGGAGTTGGTTAGTATGCCGACAACCCAACCCCTCAGCTTACCAACAGTCATAAGGTGCCAATCATGCATTGCCACCACCATCCATGTGTGGCTGCCATCCATAAAGGTTTCACTCCACATGAACATGCCCAGACCGCTCATCACTCCTGGGCCAGGGAGGGGGGGGAGGGGGGGGAGCAGAGCAGGGTTATCATCCAATGTGTCAGATTGTGAGAACTGTGGTGCAAGGATATTGAGGAGAGTACATGGCAGTAACCCATAGAGGAGTTCCACTGGGCTGCAGCCCCGGACAGGAATGGGCCTGTAGATGCTCAGGAATATTATAAATGCCACTACGGTGGTGGATGCATCCACTGTTTTCAAAATCTGGTATTTCAAAGTTCGCACACTCTACTCCATTTCACCGTTGGAAGAAGGGTGAAAAGATGGGCTACACGGATGGTGGATGTCACTGGATTTACAGAACTGATCAAGAACATAGCTGTGAATTGTGGCCTGTTGTCTGGCACAAGGGTGCTGGGAAGCCATTTGAGAGCAAGACAACGTTGACATTTGATGTTAAATAGAATATTTTCACATACTTTACTGTTCTCATAACATCAAGAGAACGATTGCCCAAAATAACATACAATCCTTAATCATAATATTTTTTATAAAGCACATATGGCAATCGTAGATGAGGGCGATGATAAAAGGATAGGTAACATAGAAACATTTCCATATATTAATGTTTTGCATGTTCAAATGATATATATTTTCAGGGTTATACATACGTTTTTTCAATTATGCATAAATTAAAAAGCTTATCCACCAACAGTATTTAGCGCATACGATTGTTTTTAGCCTCTCGCAGCCAAGCATTGTCAAAACTTAAACAGTTTACAAGGCTTACATCTATCGGATTACCATATAGACACTGTACTCTGGATATGTGCTATGAGTGTTGTGGCTGTAATAGAAAACGTCATGCTAACCACATATGGGTAGTCGGGATAAGTGTCCACGACAATGAGCCGCATAAAGGCCAGAAAGGGACCACCAAAGTCCAGATGAATGCAGTCCCAGTGGCGACGGAAAGTAGGCCAGCAGGTGCAAGATTGAGACAGAACAGCCTGATTTTGGGCACATGCAGAACAGCTGTGCTCCGTGGATTCCACTTCTTTGCCCAGTCCTGGCCAGCAGAACATTGCCTGGCAAAGGGTTTCATTTGTGATATACCCCAATGGCCACGATGGAGGAGTTCCAAGACTTGAGGGCATAAGCTGGTGGTATGACAACATGGTTGGTATTTGCCTCCACATCCAACATGAGAATATTGGAGAAAACAGACAAACGATGAGAGGCCAGCCCAGTTTTGGAGTGCTTGATCAACAGATTTTGAAAATGAAATGGGTAACTTACGTAGCACACGCTGTAAGATGGGGTTGCAGCGTATGTCTGTGGCAATGTGGGTAGCGGTAATGGAAAACCTATCCAAGGTGCACTCTCGTTCTATGTCAGTGTGTGAACAGATCTCCTGTTGGTTAAATGCCGGTCTGTTCCTGAGGGTAAGCGGGAGAGTGCATCCGCGGTGGTGTGTTACGCATTAGGCTTATAATTAATGGTGTAATCAGAAGAACTATCGAAAAGAGCCCAACGCCTGGGCCATTGAGCCGTTCACTCTGGAAGCCTAGAATGAGACCAAAAGAGTGCAACTAACATATTGTAGTCAGTAATTAGAGCAAACTTTGTTCCAAAGAGATACAGAGGGAATTTCTTAATGGCAAAGATGATCGCCACCAAAGCCTCTTGCTCCATCTGTGAGTAGTTTCTTTGAGTGGGAGTCTGCGTCTTTGAGGTATAAGCGATGGGTTGCTCAGTATCACCATAGTTACAGTGCGCCAGCACTGCAACAGTGCCACAGGGGAGGTGTCAGCAGCCAAAGTAAGATGATGTGACAGAGAAAAGGGCATAAGGCAGGTCTCTGAGCGTAACAGTTGCTTCACTGTCAGCAGACCACCAAAACTGGATACCTCTCCTTCGCAACTGATGTGTGGGTGCATAATGTGCGGTGTTTGCGGGAGGAATGTAAAATAATAATTCATTTTACCGAAAAATTCCTTCTGTTCCTGTAGGCGTTATTGGGGTGGGAGAGGGTCAATAGCCGAAACGTCGAGGTCAGTTGGTTGAGTCTTGTCTTTGTGGAGATATTCCGCTTGCTCCTGGAAAAACTGGCATTTGTATAGGCAGTACTTAAGCCCTGCATCACGGAACGTAGTAAAGAGTGTGCAGAGGTTGCACAGATGGTCCTGGCACATAGCGACCATAACAATTAAGCCATCTACATAATTGGTACAAGCTGGGTTGAACATTGTTAATTGTTATAGATATCTCTAGAACATCACAGGAGAAGAATAGTCCCAAAGGACAGATGTCTGTAGTTGTACAAGCTAAAAGGTGTATTGATGAACGTAATGCACTGCGATTCCTTATCTAGTGGATCTATAAATAAGCACCAGTAGTGTGGCCCACACACCAGTTTTGACAGGCTCTATTACCCCAGCTTCTTGAAGGAGATCTAGCTTGTGCTTTCTGTAGGGACACCGGAAGCAGACATGTCCGACAGAAACGGACCACTGCATCTGGATGAGGAAAAATGTGCACCTAGAAGTTGGTGGGGCACACCAGCCCAGTTTGGAAAAAAGACACGAAAGAGGCACAAAGCTAGGAGAATCCAAAAAGCGAGAGGGCACCCAGGCCGAAAATATTGGCAGCTGAATGACTATTAATAACAAACTGCATTGGCCGTTAACCTTCTCGTATACTGCTGCAGTTGTGAATTGACCTCTGAGGGGAAATGAGCTATGCAACCAACTTGCAAGGAGGGTGCGGCCAATGCTGGGTAACCCAGGCGAGAGTATAGTGGGAGATTCACCAGAGAAGCCTCCGTTCCAACGTCTACTTGGAAATGAACGTTCAGACGTTCAATCGTGGCTGGAGGATTGCCTTGGAGAACAATGGCGTAGAGTTCTCTTGAAGAAAGTGTGGAGTTGGATTCGGCTATCCAGATGCTTGATGGCAGACAATTCGGAGATGCCCATCCTTTCCACAATGGGTGAAATGTGCTCAGCGATCTGGACAGTCGGCAGCTTGGTGCAGCGTGGAACAGTCAGTACTAGATGGGAGAACCCGCTGCTTACGTCGATGTGATGTGTCTGGCAGCTCAGAAGTCTCTGACACGTCCGAAAATGACGAATCACGACGCCGCCGGCGGAAAAAGGACTTTCGAGAATTCGCCCCCTCGGTGACGGTTGAACCGCTGCTACCTGGGACGAGCCATAACGCGTTCATTTGCTGCGTGCGCGATCTGGAAAGAGTGTGTGATTTTCAAAATGTCGTTCAAGGAGGGATTTTCCGCCATGAGAGCAGCAGTGCCTGCTCCCGGATATGCGGCCACTCGGACCACCGTGCCTCGAATCAAGGAATGTGTATATGAAGTTTTGCAAGACGGGTTTGCACAAATGAAATCACAATGTCGACTCAGTCCTTGCAAATCCGTTACCCACGAGCGATGTGACTGACCCAGTACTTGCGGTATTGACGATACCCAAGGTACGACATGAACACACGGAGTAGCTGCGAATAATAGTTCGACAGCAACGAACATATCTCCTGGAATGCAATTACAACCGGATTTGAGAGAGGAGCCAGTTTCTTTAGTAAGCCCAAGAAAGGAAGAGTGGCCGTCATCAGGAACAGGATACCAGAGTCGTCTCATAAGGACACGAAATGTTCGACTAGAAGCCGCGCGGGATTAGCCGAGCGCTGCAGTCATGGACTGTGTGGCTGGTGCCGGCGGAGGTTCGAGTCCTCCCTCGGGCATGGGTTTGTGTGTTTGTCCTTAGGATAATTTAGGTTAAGTAGTGTGTAAGCTTAGGGACTGATGACCTTAGCAGTTAGTCCCGTAAGACTTCACACACATTTGAACATATTTTTTTTGTTCGACTAGAGCCTGTCTGTAACGAGCAGTATGTTGGAGGCTATCACTAACTTTTCAGAAAATAAATAGTCCACAGAGAGAAGTTTACTTATTTCATACAGTGCAGCAGACCCATATGTTTTTCTCTCTAGTTGAAAAGAATATAAAATTAACGGGTACCCACTCTCCCTCAATTGAATATTTGACAAGAAACTTTAACATTAACAACGTTGGCATTTGATGTTAAGTAAAATATTTTCGCATACTTTACTGTTCTCATAACATGTAGAGAACGATTGCCCAAAATAACATACAATCCTTTATTATTATTATTTGTTATAAAGTAGAGACGGCAATCCTAAATGAGGGCGATGATAAAAGTATGGATAACATAGAAACATTTCCATATATTAATGTTTTACATATTCTTAATGATGTGTATTTTCAAGGTTATACGTACGTTTTTTCAATCATGCATTAATTAAAAAGTTTTTCCACCAACATTATTTAGCGCATACTATAGTTTTTAGCCTCTTGTAGCCAAGCATCGTCAAAACTAAAACAGTTTACAAGGCTTACATCGATCGGATTGCCGCATTGAAACGGTGCTATGGTACGATATGACTTAACACCTCCGTTTGTGGTGAAGTTATAACAGTAGTGCATTGATTCACTGACTTTCTAGTTCAAAAACTATGATCGGTGAACGGAACATTATTCATTGCCCTGTTAACGATGTCGAAGTCGATACAGAGAGGCACCTCCGTGACGTGCAGCTGAAAGAAGGCTTCGACCACCGCCCTGGTGTGGGCTACACTGACGCTGACGAGCTTTTGCTTTTGTAATAAGTAGCTTGAACGCCAGTGCATACCACTGTGAGGTTGCGAAGATTTTTCATTAATTTTGCATAATCTACCAAAAAAAATGGCTCTGAGCACTATGGGACTCAACATCTTAGGTCATAAGTCCCCTAGAACGGCCACCGCGGCCGGTCATAATCTACCCTCGTGTTCGATCGTTCAGAGCTGAAGCTCTTATATGTCAGTAGGAGTCAATAAATTCCAGATTTTTATTGCCGTATTATTGTTCTGTTGATTCGTTATTATAGTAATCGACAGACTTTCACTTCATGCGGACACGATGCAATCTACAGTCTCTGAACATTCAGCTAGCAGTTTTAAGTTAAGCACAAGCAATGCCCGAAAAAGAAAACACATTACTTGAGTAGTTAATTATATAATTGCTTTTAACTTTACGTTGGCATTTTATTAACGTCCTTCCGTATGCGCTACAATACTCAGCATTAAAACTCGTTTATCGTAATGCATAGCTACCAGTGATATTAGTAGCCTTGTTGACTTCAGCTCAGATCTACACATAATCATAATCTCACTTCTTTTAAATCGTAACTTTCGCTTCAGTACTTTTTCCACAATTAATGAAACATCGCTTATTAGAAAAGAAATAGAAATTCAACCTATAGTTTGGAAAAAAGACCTTTATAAACATTTTGGTCAAAATGTAAAGCTGTGAGTACCGGGCGTGAGTCGTGCTTCGGTAGCTCAGTTGGTAGAGCACTTGCCCGCGAAAGGCAAAGGTCCCGAGTTCGAGTCTCGGTCGGTCACACAGTTTTAATCTGCCAGGAAGTTTCATATCAGCGCACACTCCGCTGCACAGTGAAAATCTCATTCTGAAATTTTGGTCAAAGTTTGAGAAATAAGATCATCATAATTACGTAGCGTACTTTCCCTAATTTCAGAGATGCTATTGTGGAACTCAGTTCTTTCGTGTTATACTTAAAACTTAGTTTCAGAGTAGGTAACTGTAATACATCCGAAATCATCACATAATCAGAATTATGCAGTAAAATAGCGTTTAATCAGAAATTAAAATCTTCTGAATAACTTTTTACATTTGTTACAAAGACTTTTTTACACACTGACAAAACTGCCACGTCTACAACATTACTCTAGTTCAAGGGCGCCCATTCGATAGTTTTTAGTGAGAGGGGGGAGGGGGAGGTCTAACCTGTTGGTATCGAGTATTTTGAATACTTTGGAAGACGAATGAAGAGTTTTACGTATCCATACAAAAGTTCTAGTTCCGACCCTGTTAAAAACCTGCACAATACTGACTGATAAATCGTTTTCTTGAAGGAAAAACACGTGACTACACTATATTTCTTCTCCTTTACTTTACCTGAGAACTAGGAGAGGATGCGCCCCCCCCTCCCCCCTGCCCCCCTTGCCCGTGGGTGTGGGAGCCCTTGCTCCAGTTCATCAACATTTTTCGTCCAAGGATGAACATGAACTGAAAAGCTTTCATAATTTTAACAATTCTTACTACATTTTATTCGCTTGTATTCAAGACTGGCGCATGATCTGGCAAGTTGCTTCGATTTGCGGCGACTGCTGTCTTATTTGGTACTAGTGGGGGCCGACGGCGGTTTTCTCATCTGGGTATGAAGACTGGTCCTTCCGTGACCACCAAGCCGCAAGCCAGGAACATGAAACTTAAGAAATAAAACACATTTTAAAGCATGAAATATTCATAACGAAGCATATACAAATTTTATTAATATTATAAAATTTATTAACACGTACTTGGCATTTATCGTGTGGTGAAAAATTATCGGTGATACCTCCCATCAACCACTGTATGATCAGATGGCATAGTCATAATTACGAGGTTGCAGCTACTTCATCTTTTGTGCTTTGACAACAAATAGACATTGTTTCTGCAACTTCAGATCGAGCGTAGCTTGTTTGTGAACCTGAACAATTCGGTTAAAACCAATGTTATGGAAAATTCATATGAAGTTCAGTTAGAATCAGATGTTTAGCCAATGTTAATTATGCATTAGAGAGGACTTCATTTTACTAAAGAAATCAAATTCTAACTAACAAGTCATGGAAGTTAAATTTTACAAATTCTCGTCAGCTATGTCCTTGCGCAAAAAGCACTTCATTTAAACGTGATTTCAAGCTGAGTTGAACTGAGAAGTTTGTTTAAATTATCTTGTATAAAACTACACAGTCGTGGTTGAACTATCACCTGACTGCAGTATTTGCTATGAATATAAGGTATGCCTCAAGTGTATGCATCCAAATGCCGTATTACGGTGTTGATACGTTTCTGGTTGCGTTCACTTTCTCCGCGGCTACGTCATTTAGCTGTGTTGTGTGAACTGTAGCTGTTTAGCGTCCTATTACAGTGCTCAGTGATTTACTTTTTGTGTCGGTTGCGTTACAGAATGAATTTCTGCCCTGCAGCGGAATGTGCGCTGATCTGAAACATTGCGGCAAATTAAAACTGCGTGTCCGACCACGACTCGAACCCAGAACCTTTGCCTTTCGCGGGAAAATGCGGGGGTATTTCCAGACGCGATTCACGTTGCACGACAGGCACAGCGTTTATGTTATTTGACTATTTCTAAATTAATTTATACGCATTTTGGAGAGGAACGCTCTCACGTTTCATTGCGTACAGTTATGGAACGACGCCCGTAGCCATCAGTGTTATCTCGGCCGTAATAAGTCCGATTGCCGTTAGAAATGAATCACAGGTGTACTTAGCGGTAAGCTCAACTCCGAATCTTGTTTCTGCCACGCAGAATTTATTTTGTAGACGTGCTAGCAGCGATGAAGGCTCGCTTAGTCCGAGCACTGAGTGTTTTGCGAGGCAGTTAAAGATTAGGTATAGCCATCTGAGGCCACATTCGGCAGGCACGTTCCGTACTTTATGCGCTCACTGTAGCCGTTCCGATACTGCATGCGGGTACGCACAGTCTCCACAGCCACTATTCCAACAGTTAAATTGTTTTTTTCTGCAACTGTTATTTACATTCCATCCACTGGGTAAGTGCCTGCAGAGGCTAAATTGCCGCTCTTCAGGCACTGGGTGATATCATTTACAACTTTAGTATTGAAACAATTTCGGGAGGTCAAATGGGTGATGATGTTCAGTCGTGATCTACGATAATAGTCGCCAGTGTCAACGTAGGAGAAACCGAGAGGTGAAACCAGGAGCGCGAAATGATACGCATGTACAACCAGTAGAAATGCAGACGGCCTATCTTTGGGTTCTGCAGAGTGCAATGCCACCCCTGAAACGTCGAGGTTTCCGATCATACAGTTACATCAGGCCTGCACATGGTTGCTAGCTTCCACACGCGTTAACTCATAGACTAGCGGTCTTCTAGGCAAGACATTCAGGCAGGGTGTCCCCACTCCGGCGAAGTAGAAACAAACGACAGTTGGCCCCGCTCGCTAAACGCCGTACAGGCGATCGTCGTTAATATTATTTGTACCAAAAAAGGCAAGCCACCCTTCCTCGCGGCGACAGACGAAGGGAGACGAGCATACTTCGGTTGGTTCGGTGATGCTCTCAGAAATGTGGGGATCAGCAACTCGTCCTCATCTCAGGGGCCTATAAAACTACATGGTTTTTTGAGCAATCATTTCACTCGGTGTCAGCCAAAGGTACGCCGGAGCAGTGACGGTCGATTTGCAAACCGCCGGTATAGAAATCGGCACCTTGACGTCTCGTCCCTCCGCATTTAGCACTGGCAGCAACTTTACCTCTCCTAGGACGTGAATTTCTGTACACTATTTCTGCAACATACGGCTCCTTGTATAGTTCCTTATGCTCGAAGGCAGGAAATACATAACTGTTATACTTCAGTGTTAGTTCCTTGTGATTTCTGCATTTCCGAAGATTTCCTGAATCAGTCGACTCCAATACAGGTGTCACGTGATGGCATAAGTTGCAAGGATAAACGCAGGGGGAGAGGTGGCAGCACTATGGACTGCAGAACCCCTTGCCCCCGCCCCGAGATACAAGCATTTCTTTTCCAGTTTTCTATGGAGCCCCTTTCATCACTCGCCTTCCAGCTGGAACATCAAAGCCATGAGATGCTGATACTTATTTTGCCGGCATGATGCTCTGAACGAATTACAAAGGGAGTCTCCATTAAAATTTCGAGGAGACACGTTTGGATGTTGCACCATCCGAAGGCGCGAGCGACTCCTGGAATTCTGGTGAAAATAAATAAATAAATAAAAATAAAAAACCCTTATTTTGAGATACACACAGATAGGAGCTAGTGCGTGAGGAGGTGCCGTTCTTATTTTTGATAGCACATAGGTGGCGGTGGCAAGTAGATTTTTTTTTTTTTTTGTAGTTCCGTTTCCTGTCCAGGGGGAAGGAAAAAGAACAAAAAATTAACGTTGGAGAATGGTAAATAAGTAATAAATGGATGGCTGGTTCGAAAATTCCAAAGTTTTTTAAATTTCTTTTTTTTCGTTCATTTAGAATACTTGCATAATTTAAACATACAGTTAAAAAAAATGTCGTAGGTTCTTGTCCCCCACGGTATAATTACTTCTTCCTCTTCGTGTTTGTAACACACTCTGAGACTTCGTTATTCGTGAAAGTTAAGTATTTTTCCGCAGTATTCGTTTTTGTTTACATATCAGAGCGTGCTTTCTCAGTAATATCTTCGATTTCATGACCTGTATGTTTAAAAAACGAGAAATGAAATTGCTACAAATGAAACTGCTGTGCGTGAAACAGTCGGGAGTGGCGTTTATATTTTTTTCTCTTACAAGTAACTCACCATTTTTTTGGAATACGTAGCGAGTATGTGGTTAGACAGGAATCTAAGACCACAATTTAAATTACATCGATTTAAACTAGCAGTAAAATCATCTTTATGTTCTTGCTTGTCACAAGTATTCATCGAATCCTTAACGACAGTAGACAGTAGACCACACGGTCTCGAAAAGGTGTCTTTTACATTTGTTTTTTAAGAGTCAAATCGTTGCTGTATCATGCAGGGAAGTAGGCTACTTCATCATTTGTATCTCTAGGAGCGAGTTATAACCATATTCTGCGCATCTTCTTATTCTTTGACACTCTCTGTTACAATTTTTCGAGTATTTTTATAGATGAATTTTTATAATGTGGTACTACAAACCGATTCTAATTCATTTTCCGAAACCTAAAATCAAAAAAAGTATGTCAATGTGAGTGAGAATAATCTTACAAAATATGGCATATAATATGGCATTTATCACAATTTCCAGAACACAGTCAAATACCTCATTATTATTATGCATGCATTGAGATGTGAACCTACTAATCTCATTTTCTTCCGACATTGCCGCTGATACTTGAACAATACTGTGTACTCTAAACACACTTTTCAGCACTGCAAAGAGCAGTCTGCCTGTATCCGCTGCTAGCCGCTTCGGGTTCGTGGCAGTGCAGTGCGCTTGTGTGAATCTGCAGCCGCTCGCTTTTGATTGGCTGGCAATTGGAGAACCAACAGCAGTGCCTCGTTTCACTAGAACCTGCCCTATCACTCCCGAAATGCTTACAGAATATCGTGGAGGCTCTCCTACGACAATCAGGCCACCAGCTGTGCTCGTGCGCTCGCCTGCCAAACCGATCGGCAGAGCGGTCGAAAGGTACAGAATAGGGCCCCTGGCCACCATAGCTGGTAAACTCTCCACTCCAACGCCACCCTCAAGTAATTTTTGAGTGCTGCGACAACACCTCGAATTAAACGTGCTGTCTCCTTTCATACGTGCACCATTCCATGGCAGCCCCTATCACAGCACACACAACCACTTCAGTTTTCAGCGTTGGCCTTACAGCAGGAGGGCGTCGACCACTCGCAACACCTACACGTGCTACACGGACCTTGCAGTCACAATAGTCATAATAAGAACATGGTGATGTGATTAACATGCTCTTCATTATGAGGATGATATGATGGGGACTAAAAATGTGGGCAACGATTGGAATGTGGGAAGTATTGAGGTGGACATTGTATGGAAAAGGATGTGAGTTGTCTATGTCGGAATAACTGATGATTGGGCTGCAGATATTAGGAGATGGATGTTAGATGGGTAAAGGAAGGGTGAATTTGAGCCTTCATTTAGGATGAGGTGGGATGTGTAGAGTAGGTTGTAGTTAGATGGAGGGTAGATTTTGAAGATGAGTCTATGGTATTGGAGGGGAAGGCACCTGAAATTACTCAGGAAAGAAGATGGAGTGTTTGGAGGTACGGATAAGTGGAACATGTTGACACAGTCACAACTGCATCTCAGCGTTGTCGTCGATGGGGAAGGTAGCAGGGTGCTGGGGTCAAGTTTATGGGGAAATGTGGGAGTGGAGAAGCTGCTGAACTTCCTTTTCTCCCATAGCTGTAACGGTTGTGGGCAAGCACCTCTGTATAGCGATTCCCCCCCCCCCCCCCCCTGCTCCATGACATTCTTTTAACATCCCTGTCTTTCACTCAATAAAGACTAGACGCGAAACGCAGGCATTTCATTGGTTACTTCCTGTTTCCACTAATAGAAGTACGCTGAAAAATGCTATTTTGCCAGGACTTGTTAAAAGTTTATTTCCAACAAGTACCAAGAAACACCTGTCATCATGGTGGGGTCGTTCAGTTAACGGATAGACTATATTAGACCCACATTTCTACCTATTTACACATTCCTCTGCATGTAAATACTGCCACCACCGGCCTGTATGATGCCATGTACCCAAGCCTCATCTTGTAATCGACAAAATCGTACACTGCCGTCAGTGCGCACTACTCATCACTCCAGCAATTATTTACCTATGCTTCGAGAATCCAGTCACAGTATCGCTGAGCGTATGCTAATCCCTGTTATCTCCAATATGCGATGAGCACAGGTACATACTGCAGCAGCACTGTGTTCTCTTGTGCGTACATAAGGGTAAAACCCAGTCTTATTTACTTCAGTCTACACTGGAGATCCAGTGTCCATGTGAAGCAGGTGGGGAGATGGGCACTGAACCCCTGGTCCTAGGCGGCAGTGCAGTGTTCTAAAGTGATCTGTATTTGCCTTACTCAGATCAGTATAGAAATGGAACGACCTTGCATGGCACGCATTCTCACCTAGCCAGTGGAACTGTGTTGAGCATTCTCGTTATTATCTTCCCCAGGTGTTAGCGGATTTCGTGACTGTGTGTTTTCGCGCAGTAGCACTGAGACGATTTTATCGCGGCTTAATAGACACTGTGATCACAATAAAACCACTCTGTAGTTTCTTTATCTATGTTAAATGAATCGGAGCGGGAACCTTTGGTTCGCTCTCTTCTTTATCACCCATTGTCCAGAACGGTCGCAGTTAAGTAGATTCTGTTATTTGTGTTCGTTTTGCGTAATAATAATAATAATAATAATAATAATAATCATTTAATTTCATTGTGTTTGTAATGAAGAGTAATCATATCTTTTTTCCTCAGCTTCTTTTTTCATGAATTTGAAAAGTAAATGTGGCTTACTTTGTGTAGGGATTTCTGTTGGTGAACTGTCGAGTATTAACAGCACCAATCAGTGTAATACGTTTGGTTTGCTTTCAAAACCAGAACCTGCATCTAAAATTTCACTTTTAGTAAAACGAAGTCCGATAGCTTTTAAGCGTAAATCACGTCCCAACATTATACTCGCCAAAAGACAATACCGGTAGAGAAGCCTAACTAAAAAAATGTGGTGGTAATTAAATTCAAAAATTTCAGTATTTAAAAAATAAATAATTTCAAAAGAAAATAATAATAATAATAAAATAATAGAACCATATCGTCCAGGCAATGGAGCTGTGTGGGACTGTGCAGGTGCTGCAGGCAGGCACAGCAATGCTGTCAGTAGTGTCTACCGCCGCTGACCTTCCCCAGCAGTGGCACACGATGGAAGTTACGACATTCATGGCTTTGACGTCTGGCACTTGCACCTGACAATGGTGGATGCCTAGCAGGGCGGTGATTCAAGTATACCAATTCGACCATTAGCCCAATGGAGCTGTTGCTGGATGTTTAGACAGGTAATCGCGTAACAGCGACGGCTGCTCCAGTAAATGGCGCTAGAATGATGATGCTTTCTCAGGCCACATGGCAGTAGACTGCTCCACAGTGGTCCCTGACACACTATTTGTTTTTTGTTTTTTTTGGGTTCGATGACTAGTTCATATATATATATATCTCAGGTTCGGTTGTGTTAACAAGCAGACACTCCAGGCATCACGTGATCCCCTTGTCACTGAATGGTCGTGCCAGTTTATCGAGGTTGGCATGAAAGTGAAATGCTGAGCCAGCTGATTAGTGCAAAAAGTGTGATCATGGCAATTAGTGCTTGCATCAGCCAGTGCTGCTACAATATGTTGGGCAGAGGATTGCATACCATGTAATATGCAGGTGGTTCTGGGTAATATGGTTCCTGAGTGATCGTTGTGAAGCGCTGCATTGGAGAGTGACGACTGCACTGTGGCCTGTCTACTCTCTTAGAGTCCATGACATTCCGCAGCGATCCCAGTCATCAATACATTGTAGATTACAGCAGACGATTCTGGTGGCAGCAGCATCTGGCTTCGTAGGACATCCTTATTTATTTATTAGCATTTGATGCGCTGAGACAGTCACAAGTATGTTAACAATTACTAACAAATATAAACAACCAGTTAAATAAACAAAAGGAAAGAATTAATATCTGTTTACAAGTATTTCAGTTCTTCAGTTGCTTTAGAGCCAGCTAGTTCTTTCTGAGATCCGGTGAAAGTACGTATCGGGTAGTACTGAATGGAATGTTGCACTACGTCTGCCACCTTATTGCACTCACACCAGAGAATATGTAGCCATCCTCTACTGTAGAGAGTAGCAGCTGTACTCCCTGTCCCACATCTGATTCGATTTATTCTGCACCAGACGGTAGGAGGATGAGTGAAGCCCGGGAGTTTTAGTCTGGTTTAAGTAAGAGATGACCGCTCCGATTTCCAGGCAGCCACAGGACTGAAAGCGCTCACTTGGCTCATGCCAGTTCTCTAGGCTGGTTGGCGACTCACGGATAGGACTGTAGAATCTTTCTGAACGACACCATGTATAGTAAGAGTGTGGTTCTTCCGTATTCCTGCCCGCAGTCGAGCGAGAGGTTCTTGTCTTCTTGCCGGGCGTTGCGGCCGAGCGGCTCTAGGCGCTTCAGTCTGGAACCACGCGATCGCAGGTTCGAATCCTGCCTCGGGCATGGGTGTGTGTGATGTTCTTACGTTCGTTAAGTAGTTCTAAGTTCTAAGGTTCAAATGGTTCAAATGGCTCTGAGCACTATGGGACTCAACTGCTGAGGTCATTAGTCCCCTAGAACTTAGAACTAGTTAAACCTAAATAACCTAAGGACATCACAAACATCCATGCCCGAGGCAGGATTCGAACCTGCGACCGTAGCGGTCTTGCGGTTCCAGACTGCAGCGCCTTTAACCGCACGGCCACTTCGGCCGGCTAAGTTCTAAGGGACAGGATGACCTCAAATGTTAAGTCCCATAATGCTAGAGTCATTTGAACCATTTTGTTGTCTTCTTCTGAGAGTTGGAGTGAAATTGCTTAGCACCGAGAGCCGATGAAGAGGCGTAGAGACAAACGCAGCAGACACAATCGCTTGTCGAAGCTGAACATCAAATTTGTGTAGGTGAGAACTGTTGAGCTATACAACTGAATGGTACTCATCAAATTAATGAACTAAGCATTGGTTCCCCATTAAGCTGCAGTTAGTGTTCGCAAAAAATTATTGCAACTCTTCCACTTCACAGCTGTTTTCTAAAGATGGTGCCAGTATCCAAGATCTTCGCAGCATGACACACGGGTACTCTGGATCCTTGTTGTATTTCAATACACTGTCACTGAATATTAGCTATAGACATTACTTTGCGTATATTTGTTGCTTAGATAAAATGCTGCAATTTCTGTCTTCAGTGGCTTTGGTTTTTCCTTTCACCCTTTGAAATATTTAATATACGAAGGTCCTCTCTCACTCTTTCTTCTGACTCTAACACTTCCCCATTGAGATACTAGGCAGATGTCTTTAATGCATATAAATTTGTGAGACACTGTATCTTACAAGTCGTGAATATTTAGGTTGCTAAGTTTAGGGGAAGAAATCGAGCTGTGAGGAAGACGTCTTCCACTGTGTAAAAGTGACTCTGGGTGTGAAACTTGAACATGTGGCTGATAAACATATTGTACAGAAAGAAGCGGACCTTCGTGAAGGAAACTGCCTTCATCAGTTTCATGAGAAGTCTGCCTGTTTAGACGGTGTCGTACGCTGTGGAAAGATCTAGGAATACAGCAAATCTTTTCTCTTTGCCCTCAAAGCCATACTTCCAAATAGGACTCCACACTTGCGCATGATAATCCCACAGTCCATACTTCCTTCGATGTGGAGTGTCCTATGCTTTGCTTCTCTGTTGTCTGGCCGTGACCTAAGTGCTGACTGCACACATATTATCCATCCAGTGCTCAACTGTCACACTGACATCCAGCACGTGGTGACTTCCTACTCATGCCACATGCCAGACAGAAAAGCCGTCCCTAGAAGACAGCAACCGCGTCATATTCCGCTGCCCACCAGTGTACGAGTACAGAAACAGTCCACCATGTCTAGTGATTAGACCAAAGATGAGATATACTGCCCATGATGTCATTATACTGATACCATCTCGATTATCTAATGGATGGATACCGACTGCAAGCAGCTTATGTAGTAAACATTAATTTTTCCTTATTACAATAAAAGGAAGTAATATTTCGTTGCAAATACAAAATTATTTTATAAGTACCAAAATTGTACCAAAACAGAATACAGTTTTACAGATCAAATAAACTAATACTTTACACCTAAAACGTAACAGTGGACCTCAGTTTACGTGCTACAATGCTATTTTCATTTCTAAATTACTTGCATTATTTTTATGTACAACACAAAACTTCTGTGTCTAAAATGACACGCTAAACAGGTAGTTAAGAGTTGATCCTAAGCCTAAATGAGACTGTGTTACTGATGGTGCAAAAACGATGCATTATTTATCCAAAATACATTAGTACACACACAGATCAAGTGGATACGCACAGGCATTAGAATGCTGTTTCCAGGATTTGGGGACAAGAGACAGCACTGGTTTGAATCTGCCCGGCTGAATAACAAGGAGGGCACGAGAGGTGGTCTGCCTAGATGTGATTTTCAGGTAGGTCCCCACATATAACTACGTGAAAACTAGACTTTTACCCGCAATACATCTGTCTTCCATGATTCACAAACATTTCAGTAACTTTCTCACGCTTTCACATGGGTAACACAAGATGCATACAGATGAGGTACACAATCTCCATCCTATGGAGGATTTGGAAGCGCCGGCCGTTGTGGCCGAGCGGTTCTAGACGCTTCAGTCTGGAGCCGCGCGACCGCTACGGTCGCAGGTTCGAATCCTGCTTCGGGCATGAATGTGTGTGATGTCCTTAGGTTAGTTAGGTTTAAGTAGTTCTAAGTTCTAGGGGACTCACGACCTCAAATTTTAAGTCCCTTCGTGCTCAGAGCCATTTGAACCATTTTTGATTGGGAAGGGGGAGGGGGGAGAGAGGAGTTCATGCTATACTACTAACATCACCACATCGAGATGGACATGCTGACCCAACTGCCAAAATTATATTGGGGGTGATGGTAGTCATCATGTCGACTGACCATCATTGCTCCATTATTGCTCCACCATGCATTCATGGTAATGATGGTGATGTATGGGGCAGCTTTTTACAGTTTTTCTGTAGCACGGTAAAGTACAGGGCAATTTGTTATAATTTCAGGAGTTTTGTGTAACAATGGTGATATAGGGGGAATTTACTACAGTTTTCCTGTAACATTAGCCAATTTGTTGTATTTTTGCTGTAACAGGATTACGCATGGGGAAATTCGTTAAAATTTTGCTGTAAGAGGAAGCAATTTGTTGCTGTAACATGGTGATGTATGGGGCAATTTATTACAATTATGCTTTAAGAGAAGTAGTTTGTTGCATTATTGTCACAGGAGCAAGTTGTTGCAGTTTTTCTGTAACTTGGTGACGTATAGGGGAGAGGGGATGGGCCGTTTGTTATAATTTTTCTTTACAATTATGATGTATAGGAGGATGAAGTGTCTTTCAGTTTCCACTGTGTAAAAGCATCAATTAGCATTATCAGTAGACTAGACAAAGTTAATACCCTAACATTGAGTCGCTGTGATGTTTGGATGACTTTGAAAGTGGGTAGTTGAAATCATAGCAACTCGCTACTAATCAGTACCTTGTTTCTCACGAAGTGTCATGTAGTCTCCACTGTTTAAGATGGTAACTCAGTTGTCAACAAGTGCCCTTTAAAATGTAAGCTAGATCAGTAGCGCCATGTTGCTTTAATAAATGATACAGACAATGTTTACTTTCTTAAAATTGTGACACAATGATCGAACTGTTCTCATCGAGAAGTGCACTTAATCTATCAGATCAGTAGCAATGTTTATACAGCTTCTGTAATTTTATAGAACAAATCTTTACATATTTTGATAAATAATACACATTTTTTTTTTTTTTTTGTTTCTTGGAGGTACGGTAAAAAGATCAAACATAGCTCACAAACTAACATGAAAATTTAATCTGTAGTGCCAGTGTGTGACCCATGTGTGTTTTTTTTAAATATTATAGAGGATTTAAGTTACATTATACTTATGTTTATGATGAGCAACCTGTTTGTGTTTTGTACCAGAAATCATTACGTATTTTGACAATTAATGTTGTGTTGGTGCAATACCGAATTTGCGAGACATCTAACTTATCTCTCCGTTTGGAACTTCGTCCCTCATTGTCTTATATCTTGGATTTATATCTTTCTGAAGTTATATTTGTGTGTTACGAAAATTTGCAGTTTAAGTGATACAATATAATTAAGATTTCATCAAAATGCTTTCTCTCCTCTCCCATAAAACTCTAAAACGGTGTTCAGTCTAGTCATTTGTCTTTGGATACGTCACCTCGTAATTTGGAGCATTATGATAAGATCTTGGTATTATTTAATAGCTTATAATGGACATAGTTCGCAGACTTCATTGAGAGTTCGCTTTGTACATAACCTCAAGCAGGAATAGGTTAAATGCAAATAAAAAGCAATGTTATTCAGTCAATATCATTGACTATATTTTTCTAGTGCAGAACATGTTGCTTTGTCTTGATGTTTGGTGTGGTGATAATTTAGTGAAAAACTTGAAAAAACGTTAGGTGCTCGTAGTTCGATCTTCGAGGCAGGATTAATATAGCTTCAAATAAGCTTACGTTCTTAATGCCAACATTGAAAATCTCATCAAAATGCTTTATGTTTAGTATGGATTTTTGTGCCAAAGTGCCGAAAAAACAGATGTTGCTGCGAAGAACAATAGTGGAACATAACTGTATGTATGTTCCAAATCAAAAAGTAATTTAAAAAAGCTGTACTAGTAACTCAGTAATATCGATTATATTTCTCTAGTGCAGAACTTGAAGCATTATTTTCCTCGCGCCAAAAATGGAGCTTGTTCAGGTCTGCTTTGTTCATACTGTCATTTAGGCATAGGGTGAAATGTCAGCTGCCTGCTTAGAATGCTATAGGTGTTTTGTACGATGCTGTGGAGCTCTACGAGCTGAATGTAGCCCATTTGGTAAAGAGCAGACGGCCGGGACACTTCGCTTCAGCAAGAGACTTTGCTCTACTTACGACGCGTCTAAGGCTTCGCACCTCATTGCAAAGTCATGTAACCATGTATTAACTTGTTTTTTGCCTATAGTAAACATCTATAAGTTGAAACGCAGTACCGACGCGTCTTGCCTTTTCCTGCTCCTACTCACTTCCTACAATTGGTCAACCTTTCAGTTTTCAGGAACAGACCCACGCGCCGCCTTCCAGGCGGGATACAAAACTTAAAGTAGCAGATGAATTTTGCTATTTGGGGAGCAAAATAACTAATGATGGTCGAAGTAGGGATCTTATAAAATGTAGACTGGCAATGGCAAGGAAAGCGTTTCTGAAGAAGAGCGTATAGATTTAAGTGTCAGGAAGTCGTTTCTGTAAGTATTTGTATGAAGTGCAGCCATGTATGGAAGTGAAACATGAACGATAGCTAGTTTAGACAAGAAGAGAATAAAAGCTTTTGAAATGTGGTACTACAGAAGAATGCTGAAGATTAGCTGGGTTGATTACGTAACTAATGAGGAGGTGCTGAGTAGAATTGGGGAAAAAAGCAATTTGTGGCACAACTTGACTAGAAGAAGGGATCGGTTGGTAGGACAAGTTCTGTGGCATCAAGGGATCACCAATTTAGTATTGGAGGGCATCGTGGAGGGTAAAAATCGTAGAGGGAGACCAAGAGATGAATACACTAAACAAATTCAGCAGGATGTAGGTTGCAGTAGGTACTGGGAGATGAAGAAACTTGCACAGGATAGAGCAGCATGGAGAGCTGCATCAAATCAGTCTCTGGACTGAAGACCACAACAACAACAACATGCATTTCGCGTGGTGCTTCCAAAGTTTTGTCCAGTCCCTGTACTTTAAAAGCACATGAAATAACTTACGGAATAATAAATTACACTACTGGCCATTAAAATTGCTAAAACAAAAAGAAATGCAGATGATAAACGGGTATTCATCGGACAAGTATACTGGGTGAGCAAAAAGTCAGTATAAATTTGAGAACTTAATAATCCACGGAATACTGTAGATAGAGAGGTAAAAATTTACACACATGCTTGGAATGACATGGGGTTTTAGTAGAACGAAAAGAAACAAAGTTCACAAAATGTCCGACAGATCTCTTGCGCGCGTCGTTTGGTGATGATCGTGTGCTCAGCCGACACTTTCGTCATTCTTTGCCTTCCAGGTCCCCAGACCTCAGTCCGTGCGATTATTGGCTTTGGGGTTACCTGAAGTCGCAAGTGTATCGTGATCGACCGACATCTCTAGGGATGCTGAAAGACAACATCCGACGCCAGTGCCTCACCATAACTCTGGACATGCTTTACAGCGCTGTTCACAACATTATTCCTCGACTACAGTTATTGTTGAGGAATGATGGTGAACATATTGAGCATTTCCTGTAAAGAAATTCATCTTTGCTTTGCCTTACTTTGTTATGCTAATTATTGGTATTCTGATCAGATGAAGCGCCATCTGTCGGACATATTTTGAACATTTGTATTTTTTGGTTCTAATAAAACCCCATGTCATTCCAAGCATGTGCGTCAATTTGTACCTCTCTATCTACATTATTCCGTGATTTATTAAGTTTTCAAATTTATTCTGACTTTTTGATCACCCGGTATTATACTAGAACTGATATGTGATTACATTTTCACGCAATTTAGGAGCATAGATCCTGAGAAATCAGTACCCAGAACAACCACCTCTGGCCGTAATAACGGCCTTGATACGCCTGGGCATTAAGTCGAACAGAGCTTGGATGGCGTGTACACGTACAGCTGCCCATGCAGCTTCAACACGATACCACGGTTCATCAAGAGTAGTGACTGGCGTTTTGTGACAAGCCAGTTGCTCGGCCACCACTGACCAGACTTTTCAATTGGTGAGAGATCTGGAGAATGTGCTAGCCAGGGCAGCAGTCGAACATTTTCTGTGTCCAGAAAGGCCCGTCCAGGACCTGCAACATGCGATCGTGCATTATCCTGCTGAAATGTAGGGTTTCGCAGTGATCGAATGAAGGGTAGAGCCACGGATCGTAACACATCAGAAATGTAACGTCCACTGTTCAAAGTGCCGTCAATGCGAACAAGAGGTGACCGAGACGTGTAACCAATGGCACCCCATACCATCACGCCGGGTGATAGGCCAGTATGGCGATGACGAATACACGCTCAGGCTCGCGTTCACCGCGATGTCGCCAAACTCGGATGTGACCATCATGATGCTGTAAACAGAACCTGGGTTCATCCGAAAAAATGACGTTTTGCCATTCGTGCACCCAGGTTCGTCGTTGAGTACACCATCGCCGGCGCTGCTGTCTGTGATGCAGCGTCAAGGGTAACCGCAGCCACGGTCTCCGAGATGATAGTCCATACTGCTGCAAACGTCGTCGAACTGTTCGTGAAGATGGTTGTTGTCTTGCAAACGTCCCCATCTGTTGACTCAGGGATCGAGACGCGGCTGCACGATCCGTTACAGCCATGCGGATAAGATGCCTGTCATATCGACTGCTAGTGATACGAAGCCGTTGAGATCCAGCACGGCGTCCCGCTTTACCCTCCGGAACCCATCGATTCCATATTTTTCTAACAGTGATTGGATCTCGACCAACGCGAGCAACAATGTCGCGATACGATAAACCGAAATCGCGATAGGCTAAAATCCGACCTTTATCAAAGTCGGAAACGAGATGGTACGCATTTGTCATCCTTACACGAGGCATCACAACAACGTTTCACCAGGCAACGCCGGTCAATTGCTGTTTGTTTATGAGAAATCGGTTGGAAACGTTCCTCATGTCAGCACGTTGTAGGTGTCGCCATAGGAGCCAACCTTGTGTGAATGCTCTGAAAAGCTAATCATTTGCATATCACAGCATCTTCTTCCTGTTGTTTAAATTTCGCGTCTGTAGCACGTCATCTTCGTGGTGTAGCAATTTTAATGGCCAGTCGTGTATTTCTTTAACGTGATACCGCACAAAATTATGATTTGTTTTATAAATTATAGAGTGCAGCAATCAGTCGTCCTTTTTAAGATTTTATTACGCAAATCGAGAATTCGGCTAGTGGCTAGCCATTCTCAATGCACTATTTTCTATTCTCGATGCATGTAAGTCCCTGTCCCGAACAACAGGGACTTACATGCATCGAGAATAGAAAATAGTGCATTGAGAATGGCTAGCCACTAGCCGAATTCTGGATTTGCGTAATAAAATCCAAAAAAGGACCACTGATTGCTGCACTCTATAATTTATAAGCCACGTATCAGTCGCTGAGTGCACCCATATTCCGAATGGAAGGTAACCTGATTATGATTTGTATTAAGACAGAGAACGCGTCTTAACAGTTAGAAAGCCACTATTTAACGCTGAAACAACTGGAAACTGTGCAACATGCGTATGAACGAGTGCATATCACAGAATGTAGTGTCGACTGTTGTACCGGCAGCAGGATGTTTACGTTGTCAGGCATTTGCATTTAGGTGCCAACGCGGCTCGGGACACAGCAGCACTGCACATCACTGCGGCTATCCGGAACGTCTCCGGTGGACGAGGACTTTTGGGCAGGTAGGCCGTAACTCAGCGAGCAAGTAGTATCCATGGATACTGGGGAAAAATTTCGCAGGTTTTTGTATGTGTTCCGGCGTAACGGCAAACGCCTGCACGAAGGTGAAGAAAGAAAGAGCAGAGAAGGCTGTGAGACGACGTCAGTCAATAGAACACTGACAAGGGAAACTCCCCATCGCACCCCCCTCAGATTTAGGTATAAGTTGGCACAGTGGATAGGTCTTGAAAAACTGAACACAGATCAATCGAGAAAACAGGAAGAAGTTATGTGGAACTATGAAAAAAATAAGCAAAGAATACAAACTGAGCAGTCCATGTGCAAGATAAGC
This sequence comes from Schistocerca serialis cubense, assembly GCF_023864345.2. Taxonomy (NCBI): domain Eukaryota; kingdom Metazoa; phylum Arthropoda; class Insecta; order Orthoptera; family Acrididae; genus Schistocerca; species Schistocerca serialis. Next base: position 438,269,663 of record NC_064646.1, read on the forward strand.
AGCGTCAAGGTGAGTGTGAGCTCAGGAGCGCAGTGGTCCAGTTGTTAGCGTGAGCAGCTGCGGTACAAGAGGTCCTGCGTTCAAGTCTTCCCTCGAGAGAAAAGTTTAGTTTATTTTATTTTATTTATGATTATCGCATCCACAAGAAAACCTAAATCGGGCAAGGTAGAAGAATCTCTTTACCCATTCGCGAAGTGTACAAGTTAGGTGGGTCGACAACATATTCCTGTCATGTGACGCATATGCCGTCACCAGTGTCGTATAGAATATATCAGACGTGTTTTCCTGTGCAGGAATCGGTTGACCTATGACCTTGCGATCAAATGTTTTCGGTTACCATTGGAGAGGCACGTCCTTTCGTCTATTAATCGCACGGTTTTGCGGTGCGGTCGCAAAACACAGACACTTAACTTGTTACAGTGAACAGAGACGTCAATGAACGAACGGACAGATCATAACTTTGCGAAAAAAACTTCTCACTCGAAGGAAGACTTGAACTTAGGACCTCTCGTTCCGCAACTGCTCACGCTAACCACGGGACCACGGCGCTCTTGAGCTCACACTATCCTTGATGTTGCCAATCGCATGGACTACTCAGTTTGTATATTTTGCTTATTTTTTTCATAGTTCCACACAACTTCTTCCTGTTTTCTCAATTTATCTGTGTTCAGTTTTGCAAGGCCTATCCACTGTGCCAACTTATAACTAAATCTGAGGGGGGTGCGATGGGGAGGTTCCCTTGTGAGTAGGGCCGCACCACGAAGGGAGCGCCCTCTATCCGAAGAAAGTATCAGCTCCGCTCCTGCCAGTCTCGGCCGGACAGTAGAAGACGGACCAGAAGAGAGCACTAGAAAAGCTGTTACTTTTATGGACGTAAACTCCACAGGTCGCAGTTGCTATACGCCCAGTTGTAGCGTAACTGGTTTGTTACACGTCGCTACGCTGTATTTATTCCGTCTGAAGATACCTGAGTTTCCTCAACTGTGCTGGGACAACGGACACGTGTAGTCATTGTAGGAGCAACTTTGCAATTTTCTCTTGTGTGAAACAGCGCAGGCAAGTCGGCATCGTGCCAGGGAGGGTTGGTAGCCTCGGAACACAGGGCTCCGTACTCTTCTCAGGGCCTAAAAACGCACAGGATGCCCCCGATTATTCTTGTTTGTTGGCAGGACAGAAGCGCCCTTTGAAGTCAGGAACCTACGTTCAGTGCCCCGAAGTGTTCACAAGCGTAAAGAATCCGTTCTCCGCGAAAGGCGTTGAAGTATGCTTCGGAACTGATCCAGAGATTAGACAGGCAGTAGACCGCTTCATTCTCACTATCTACAGAACAGGCTCTGCTAACGGTATACTACGCCTTCCACATCGCTGGTGACTAATTTGAAGGACAGTAGCAGGTGCAAACACGTAACTCAAAGATAATAATTATGTGACCGTGTGGTTCCTCGACGCCTACCAAAAGAACATAAAGAGCAACCAAACACCATCTATGCGTAGTTGCTTGCGCGCTACTAGGCTGATCGTGTCAATTTTTTGTCTAACATCGTCACAGGCGACGAAACAGGGGTTCATCACTTTGAAATGGAAACAAAACGGCAACTCAAGGAGTAGCGCCAGGTCATCTCTCCTCCGAAGAAAAAGCTGAAAATCCCACCCTCAGCCGATAAAGTCACGGTGATGGTTTTCTTGGAATGTGAAGGGGTTATTCTGCTTGGTGTCCTCTCACGGTGCAGCAGACAAGTCTGAAGTGTACTTTACTACCCTCAGTAAATTGAAGAAACGACTTCAGCATGCTCGTTGTCACAAAAATGCAAATGAACTTCGGCTTCACCGTCACAACGCCTCACGCAACCCTTTGCACCCGAGGGGGAACTCACAAAACTTCATTGGATTGTTTTTCCCGATCCATCCGGCAGCCCGGACTTCGCACCTTCTGACTCTGTTTGGCGTAATGAAGGATGCACTGACCGGAAAGCAGCAGGTGGATCATGGGGACGTTACTGAGGCAGCAAGACGACGAATAGAGTGAAACCGAGCCCTCTCAATCAAGTGGAGTGAAGTCGCCGAAATGGACTGTGGTTATGCTGAAATATAGGGTTTTCTAGCCAAAATAGTGGCGATTAATGTGGCGAATTCCCTAATAAAACCAACCTGCTTTCGGAAAAAAATCCATTGCATTACTTATTGAACGCCCCTCGTATCTGTGGTTTAAGGAAGACGTGCGGAAGCTTAAAGGTAGTCACCGGCGGAAGAAAAAGTGCACCGCATCATCTGCTAAGCACGAGCGTAAGAGTAACGATTACGACTTATTGTGAAGTAGTATCAGTGGTGAGTATCGTTTGCCTCCGCCGCGAGTGACAAACTTATTTCGGATACTGGAACTGCGCAACGTTCAGGTTACGGCTGTACGCGTCCTTCGGAAAGCGGCCACGGGAGACATAGACGCGCACGCAGTGCCCCGCAGTGAGTGCACCTTCTTCGCCGTCCGCCCCTTTCCGCCTGTTACGCAGCCCTGACGGCCACCGCCGCTGCCAGTTTCACGCTCGGAAACGGCGCCGGCCGCCTTTTTTGCAGCCGAGAAACTCGTGATTACGAGCCGGTAGACTCCGCAGACTGCAGACGCACGAAGAAAAACCCCCAGATTCTTATTACCCAGGGTAATGTGTATTCTGCGGCTTAAGATTCGCGGGGATTATATTCCGTAACGACGTCAACGCCCGGTAAAAGCCATAGCGTCTCGGCAGAATTCAATTCTACAGGTGAGATCATCCTCTACAGAGGAAAAAAAAATGCTTAAAGCTTTCAGCCTGTGGATAATTACTTTATAGGATGTATCACGGAGTATGCCATTTCTTTCCGGTTGTTACCTCGGCGAGATTACCATCAACTATTGTTTTGACGCCGAGGTCCTCCTTAATTATGCGACGAATTACTTCCATTTGCAATGCGTGCAGGACTTCCCAATAAAAGTGACAAATAATAATGAGAGGGTGCCGCAAATTACTTCTGTAGAGAAAGGATTTTCCTGTTTGTTGTTAAAAAGTATTTAAAAGAAAGGAGATCTTATTTGAAGCTCTTTCACGAGTCCTCGTGATTTTTTATCGTTTGTATTTGTTTTACTTTTTTTTTTTAACGGAAACATGTTAATCGATTCCCTTCCGAATATAGGGAAACGCCAAGTACTATCGCCTGTGCAATGGACGTAAAAGGAAAGAGTTGCGCAGAGCAAGCCGTCTCTCCAATGTGGCTTGTGTACTCTCTGCCTACAACCTTCAAACAGTCAAACAGCCCACTGTCAGCAGGTTTGCTAGCGTGAGAAGTGTGTCGTACACTGTGAAATGTGACCTTTCTGTTTGTTCTACTCCTCTTATATTCGGTTCATTTTCTAATGAGACGTTCTGGGGTTCCGCAGCGATCGTCAGTTGTGGTACCTGTATTGCAAAGAACCGCAGACACAATGAAAACACAGATCAATAAACATAAATATGACTGAACATATTCATAACTTTTTCAGTAATAAGGGACCGCCTGTTCAGAGTCACGAACTTGAGCCGTATTAGTTGAATGGATCACTTGTAATTAATCTAGCTTATGTCGTTGATATAGAGTAAGAAGGGAAAGCAGAAGGGTGGAAGGAGTACACAAAGGGTCTGTACAGGGGAGACGTACTTGAGGGCAATATGACAAAACTCTTCTACTTGGTGAGCAAGATCTATGAGACAGGCGAAAAACACTCAGACTTCGAGAAGAATATAATAATTACAATTCAAAACAAAGCAGGTGCTGACAGTTGTGAATATTACAGAACTATCAGTTTAATAAGTCACGGTTGCAAAATACTAACACGAATGCCTTACAGAAGAATGGAAAAAACTAGTAGAAGCCGACTTCGGGGAAGATCAGTTTGGATTCCGGACAAATGTAGGATCACGCGAAGCAATACTGACCCTACCACTTCTCATAGAAGATAGGTTAAGGAAAGGCAAGCCCACGTGTATAGCATTTGTAGACTAGAGAAACCTTTTGATAACATTGACTAGAATACTCTCTCTCAAACTCTAAAGGTGGCAGGGTCAAAACACAGGGAGTGGAAGACTATTTACAGTTTGTGCACAAGCCAGATGGCAGTTATCGGAGTCGAAGGGCACGAAAGGGAAGCAGTTGTTGAGGAGCGAGTGAGACTGGGTTGTAGCCTATCCCCAATGTTATTTAATCTGACACTCAGCAACCAGTAAAGCAAACAAAAACAAATTCGTAGTAGGAATTAAAGTCCAGGGATCAGAAATAACTTTGAGGTTTGCCGATGACATTGTAATTCTGTCAGAGACAGCAAAGGACTTGGAAGAGCAGTTGAACCGAATAGACAGTGTCTTAAAAGGAGGACATAAGATGAACAACAACAAAAGCAAAAAGAGGATTAAATCGGGTGATTCTGAGGGAATTAAATTAGGAAATGAGAGACTTAAAGTTGTAGATGAGTTTTGCTATTTGGCAGCAAAATAACTGATGATGGTTCGAAGTACGCACGATATAAAATGTAGACTGGCAATGACAAGGAAAGCGTTTCTGAAGAAGAAAAATTTGTTAACATCGCATATAGATTTAAATGTCTGGAAGCCCTTTCTGAAAGTATTTGTATGGAGGGTAACTGTGGTGTCACCGCCAGACACCACACTTGCTAGGTGGTAGCCTTTAAATCGGCCGCGGTCCATTAGTATACGTCGGACCCGCGTGTCGCCACTGTCAGTGATTGCAGACCGAGCGCCGCCACACGGCAGGCTTAGAGAGACTTCCTAGCACTCGCCCCAGTTGTACAGCCGACTTTGCTAGCGATGCTACACTGACCAATACGCTCTCATTTGCCGAGACGATAGTTAGCATAGCCTTCAGCTTCGTCATTTGCTACGACCTAGCAAGGCACCATTACCAGTTTATATTGAGGTTACAACATGTACCGTCAAGAGCGATGTACACCAATTATGGATTAAAGTTAAGTATTACACCAACTGCGTCCGTTTTTCTAAGTTCTCATTTCCTTGTAATGTTCCAGACCTCACGCCAGCCTGCGTGAGCTAAAAGCGTGCATTTCGGCCTCCTCTAGCAACACGGTGTTGGCTCTTCTGCCAACACTTCAGTAGCCATGTACGGAAGTGAAACACGGACGATAAACGGTTTAGACAAGAAGAGAATATAAGCTCTTGAAGTGTGGTGCCACAGAAGAATGTTGAAGATTAGATGGGTAGATCATGTGACTAATGAGGAGGTACTGAATAGCATTGAGGAGAATAGAAATTTACGGTACAGCCTGACTGGAAGTAGGGATCGGTTGGTATGACACATTCGGAAGCATCAAGGGATCACCAATTTAGTACTGGAGGAGGCGTGGGCGATAAAAATCGTAGAGGGAGGCCAAGAGATGAATAATGTAAGCAGATTAAGAAGGATGTAGGTTGCAAAAGTTATTGGGAGATGAAGTGGCTTGCAGTGGTCAGAGTAGCATGGAGAGTTGCACCAAACCAATCTTTGGATTGAAGACCACAGTAACAACAACGAGGAAACAACATAATCCGAGGTCAATAAAATTCATAAAAAATAGGATTTATTGTATGAATTTTATAATAAGAAAAACTAAAAACTGAAAATCGTGGTATCTTAACTATGTAAAAAATGCTAAAAGAGGGTTAAACTTGGGTGTGCAACCCCGTTAAACTAGTTATTAACAAAGACTCTTCACAAAGAAGATCAATTTATCAAACCAGACGATTGGTTATACCCCCGTTTCCTAGAGCAGTTGATACTTGTAATGAGAGAGACTGCTAGCGAGCATGCGCTCCATGCGCTCCAATGGCTCTGAGCAACTCAACATATGCAATAAAAGGAAATTGTTTAGTTCTAAATCCAACTCTTCATTAATGCAAATGCAACACAAATTGCAGTTTAAAGGACACACATGCTGCGAGTTGCTCAGAGGTAAAAGGACTGCGCTGCTGCGAAACTGCGACACCTACTGAAACAGTAAACCCGCCCAGGGCTGCAGACCAGCGTCTCGGCGATCGAACATTGGATCTCGCGGATCCACGCGCCACTTTCCGCCTCCGCTACCACCATACTCTCTCGCATCAGAACACAACATCCTCGATGGAAAAGTCTGTCACAATTTCCGGCCTGGCAACCCAGGATTTCTCTTTCCAGCGCAAACCGCAGGAGAAATCTGCTCAAATTTTTGAATAGCACCTACTGTGTATTCCTTAGCTGTCAGAAGGTCGGCACACCGACTGGTACCTCGCCGCTCATTGGGTAAACCAAAAATAGGAGTGGAGCTCCCAGAACATGAAAAGTTCCCACGCTGTGAAAGCCCAATATGGCATTCGCTTCAGAACTGTTCCGTAAATTCGACAGGCAGTAGACCGCTGCATTCGCAACAGAACAGAACAGGCTCTGTTAACGGTATACTACGCCTTCCACATCGCTGGCAACGGGTTCTACACAACGCTGGTAACTGCTTTGAGGGACAGTAACACGCGAAAACATGTAAGTCTTCTCTATCAGTTGTGAATAAATAGTTGCCATTATTTAAGTGTGCGGTAGCGTTCTGGCTTCCCGCGCCCGGATTCCCGGGTTCGATTCCCGGCGGGGTCAGGGATTTTCTCTGCCTCGTGATGACTGGGTGTTGTGTGATGTCCTTAGGTTAATTAGGTTTAAGTAGTTCTAAGTTCTAAGGGACTGATGACCATGGATGTACAGTCCCATAGTGCTCAGAGCCATTATTTAAGTGCCAACCCACGTATTTGGCTAGTTGAAAAGAGCAAGAAACTGTGGGAAGCGTTGTATTGGCAGGTTTTTTTCTACCTTTTTACAAGCGACATAATTGTTGTTCTTCAGTTTCACTCAAAGTCATTTAATTCATCGCTTCCATAGAAGTAGAAGACAAAAATGTCAGTTTATCAGAAAGTATTTAGTTTTCTGGCGACTGCTCAAGATTACGTGTGAAGTGTTGCGTGGTGATTTTATGAGAAATGCCACAGTGTGCTATAACGAATTAATCAAGACTAAGACAAGAAGTATAATAAATCAGAAAACGTCCATTACAGAAATAACTCTCCTAGTGAGTAAGGTATTCTGTCATCAAAAAATCTTCGTCGTTCATCGTGTTTAAGATCTGAGTACCAACCTATTTTTGGGGGACAGATGTACGGGGTGTAATGGGTACAAGTGCAGATATTTTTATACATGGTACCTCAATACGTACATGCATCAGTGTGTTGCTTGTTTTTTCTCTGCATCCAACAATTTTTCCACAAATTTTACTACTTAATGTTCTCTGCACAGAGTAATTGCACCACTACGTGCACTGCGCCTGTCGGAATAGGCTAGCCGTTTTGCGCCCATATGTCCACACTGCAACACCTGACCTGCTGCCCGGGGGAAGGATTAATGGTTTTCTCTTCTCACATGGACTCCGAGGTACTGACCAAGCTAAAAATATACGAAATGTAAATCTGTAATTATTACACTGCAAATGACGGAACTACTGATGTGATGTTGCTGATTACACCGAAGCGCCAACGAAACTGGTATAGGCATGGGTATTCAGAGATACCTAAACAGGCACAATAAGGTGCTGCCGTCGACCATGCCTAAAAAAAAAAATGTTCAAATGTGTGTGAAATCTTATGGGACTTAACTGCTAAGGTCACCAGGCCCTAAGCTTACACACTTCTTAACCTAAATTATCCTAAGGACAAACACACTCACCCATGCCCGAGGGAGGACTCGAACCTCCGCCGGGACCAGCCGCACAGTCCACGACTGCAACGCCTCAGACCGCTCGGCTAATCCCGCGCGGCGGCCATGCCTATATAAGACAAGTGTCTGACCTAGTTTTTAGATCGTTTATTGCTGGTACAATGGTAGTTTATCAAGATTTAAGTGAATTTGAACCTGATGTTATAGTCGGCACACGAGCGATGGGACACAGCATCTACGAGGTAGCGATGAAGTGGGGAGTTTCCCATACGACCATTTCAAGAGTGTACCGTGAATATCAGGAATCGGGTAAAACATCAAATCTCCGACATCACTGCGGCCTGAGAAAGATCTTGCAAGAAGGGGACCAGCGATGACTGAAGAGAAACGTTCAACATGACAGGAGTACAACCCTTCTGCAACTGCTGCTGATTTCAATGCTGGGCAATCAACAAGTGTCATCTTGCTAACCATTCAACGAAACATCATCGATATGGGCTTTCGGAGCCGAAGGCCCACTCGTGTACCCTTGACTACTGCACCCATAAAGCTTTACGCCTCATCTGGGCCCGTCATGACCCACATTGGACTGTTGATATCTGGTCATGTTGCCTGGTCGCACGATTCTCGTTTGCAATTGTATCGAGCGGATGGACGTGTACGGGTATGTTGACAACCTAACGAATCCAAGGCCCTGCATGTCAGCAGGAGACTGTTCAATCTGGTGGAGGATCTGTAATGGTGTGGGGCGTGTGCAGTTGGAGTGATAATGTACCCCTGATACGTCCAGATACGACTCTGACAGTGATACATACCTAGGCATCCTGTCTGATTACTTGCACCCATGCACGTCCATTGTGTATTCCGACGGACTTGGGCAATTCCAGCAGGACACTGCGACACCGCACACGCCCAGAATCGCTGCAGAGTGTTGCTCCAGGAACACTCTTCTGAGTTTAAACGCTTCCGCTGGCCACCAAACTCCCCAGACATGAACATTATTGAGCACATCTGGGACGTCTCGCAACGTGCTGTTCAGAAGAGATCTGCACCCCGTCTTACTCTTATGTATTTATGGACAACACTGCAGGATTCATGGTGTCAATTCCCTCCTGCACTACTTCAGACGTTAGTCGAGTCCATGTGACGTCACGTTGCGGCACTTCTGTGTGCTCGCGGGGACCCTACAGGATATTAGTCAGATGTACCTGTGTCTTTGGCTCTTCAGCCAATACGTTAATTATTAAAGTTGCAATTCTCTGTGACAGGTAAATGGACACAAGAACGCGTTAAAATTGTTCAAACTGACTGTAGTTACCAGACTTGTTAAACTGTATAAGGGGTGTGAATACTGTGAGGGCACGAAGATACCGCGTACTGCAACGAGACGGAGTTATCGCCATCTGACAGAGTTTGAAACGAGTCTCATTGTGGATATCTAATTGGTCGGTTGGTCGAGTCGCGTAATATTCAGATTTATGGGGAGCTTAGATGTGCAATGATGACAGTGACCCGACGTTGGACTGCGTACGGTACTCGTCATCTGGTCGACCGGCCTATCACCACAAGGGAGGATCCCCGTGCTGTGACCGAGCGAGGTAGCGCAGTGGTCAGCACACTGGACTCGCATTCCACAGGACGACGGTTCAAACCCGCGTCTGGCGATCCTGATTTCCGTAAATCGCTTCAGGCAAATGTCGGGATGGTTCCTTTGAAAGGGCACGGCCGACTTCCTTCCCCACCCTTCCCAATCCGATAGGACAGATGACCTCACTGTTTGGTGTCCTCCCACGAATCAACCAATCCGTGCTGTGCACGAAGCACGTCGGAACCACATCTGCATCATCCATTCGAGAACAAGTAATGGCCTGTGTGCAATATTGTGTGTCATCCCGCACCAGCGGTCGGAGACTGGCGGCAGCCAGCCTTGGGAATTAGCACCCCATGCATGGCCTGCCGTTAACATCATAATAAAAACGGCGGAGTGCCGTGACCTGAAAGCATGGACTGCAGACGAATGGCGTCGCGTTGTCTACAACGATTAACCTTGGTTCTGCACAGCCCCGAATGACGACCGTCGGCGGGTATGACAGCGATCTTTGGAGAGGTCCTACTATTCTCCCAATGTTTGGAGAGGCGCAGCGGGATTGCTCCGTCATGGTGCGGGGAGCCATCGGGTATGACTTCAGGTCATGTCTAGTAGTGACTGATGGATCTCACTACGGTATGTGACGACATACAACGCCCTCATTCGTGCGACTGTGTCGTGGTACCATTTTTCAAGATGACAATGGTCATATAAGCACAGTACATGTTTCTATTAAATGTATGCGTCGTGCTGAGTTACTTACATGGCCAGCAAAGTCCCCAGTTATATCTCCTATACAACAGCTACCGGGCCAGTTCGAAAGTAGGCTTCATCCTAGTCCCAATATCGTGAATATACACTGAAGAACCAAAGAAACTGGCACACCTGCCTGATATCGTGTAGGGCTTCCGCGAGCACGCAGAAATGCCGAGACACGACGTTGTATGGACTCTACCAATGTCTGAAGTAGTGCTGGAGGGAACTGACACCATGAATCCTGCAGGGCTGTCCATAAATCCGTAAGAGTACCAAGACATCGCCACTCCCTCGTACTCTAACGAGGTGGCCAGCGGAAGTGTTCAAACTAACAAGAGTGTCCTTGGAATCACTCTGTCGCAAATCTGGACATGTGGACTGTCGCATTGTACTGCTGGAATTGCCCAAGTCCGTCTGAATACACAATGGACGTGCATGGATGCAGGTGACCAGACAGGATGCTTACGTATGTGTCACCTGTCAGAGTCGTATCTAGAGGTATCACGGGTCCAATATCACTACAACTGCACACGCCTCACACCATTAAAGAGCCTCCACCAACTTGAACAGTCTCCTGCTGACATGTAGGGTCCATGGATAAATGAGGTTGTCTCCATACCCCTACACGTCCATCCGCTCGATACAATTTGAAACGAGAATCGTAGGGCCTGGCACAAGTTTCCATTTATCAACAATCGAATATCGGATCCAGGTGAGGCGTAGAGCTTTGTGTAGTGCAGTCATCAAGGGAACACGAGTGGGTCTTCGTCTCCGAAAGCCCATATCGGTAATGTTTAGTTGAATGTTTCGCACACTGACATTTGTAATCTGCAGCAATTTGCGGAAGGATTTTCTGTCACGTTGAACGATTGTCTTCAGTCGTCGTTGGTCCTGTTCTTGCAGGATCTGTTTCCGGTCGCAGCGATGTCGGAGATTTGGTGTTTTACCAGATTCCTGATATTCACGGCATACTCGTGACATGGTCGTAGGGGAAAATTTCTACTTCATCCCTACCCCGTAGATGCTGTATCTCATCGCTCGTGCGCCGACTGTAACACCGTGTTCCGAAACACTTAAATCTTGATAATGTGCCATTGTAGCAGCAGTAACAGATCTAACAGCTGCGCAATACACTTGTTGTCTTATATAGGCGTTGTCGACAGCAGCGCCGTTCTCTGCTTGTTTACGTATCTGTGTATTTGATTATGCATGGCTGTACCAGTTTCTTTTCCGCTTCAGTGTGGAACAGTCGTGGGCAAGCTTGCCTCAGGAGAAGATAGAACGACTTTATTGCACTCAGACCAACTGAATAAGTGCATCCATCTACGCCAGACAGGGTGGAACATCATAGTGATAGGTGAGCTCAGAGTGCAGGTTGTTTGTAAATGTGAATAGACTTTTTAATAACTAAAATAACGCCACATCACTCTCAGCCCGTGAAGTTTAGTTTCGTTTCGTTCTCGCTCTCTGGATGCTTCACTTTTTGTCAGGCGATGTAGAAGTCCATTCGCATCTGCGTGATAACTATATCACTTCTTAGCTTCAGCCTCTACATTCACTGACTTAAATTGGAAAAATGTGTTGACAGCTTTTTGCTCGCTTTTAAAACCAGTGGAACCTAATATTACTTCGTTTCATAAATTTTTTGGTACAGGCACACGCTGCACATGATTTCGCCAGTGAAACGAGGAAGCCTTTACTGAAAATACTGCAATTAAGATAAAATGATACTCAGGCGATTTCAAGCAAGAGACTGGAGCACTTAGACTAACTATTGTAGCTAGCCGCATTGCCTTTGAAAATGAGTCTTACATTAGCAACAAAACTTAGGCGCAACATATCTGTACCGGTATACAGACGGTTCCAAAGGCAGTAACCCTATCGGAAGCGCGTACTGCATACCATATTTGGAGAAGTCTGGACTATTGAAACTACCAGCAGAGGCGACCGTGGAACTTGTTGCGATACTGCCAGCCCTGCGTTACTGCTCTCGGTTGACAGCATCTCCATATTTCCTGCTCAGTTATTTTTTATTTGCTCTAACAGTACTTACAAATTTTAGCACCTGTTTGACTGAAACCCCTATTGGATACAGGATTATCAAAGTGTTGTAGTCGGTGCATGAATAATGCCATATCGTTACTTTCGTTTGAGTGAAATCGCACTGTGGATAGATGGGCAGGGAAGCTGCCAACCGCTTAGGCAAAAAAGCTGTTGTCACATGGGATGCTACCTGGTTTGCTATTCCAAGTACGGATTACCTATGTGCCCCGCATTATAGAAAACTGGAAACGAGGGTGAGTGGAAGCAAGAAGTACGCAGCAGTTCATATGTTCGGCCCCTATTCCACGAAATCTCATACAAATTCAATACCTAAGGAGCTTGCCTCTCTAAAAGCTAGGCTCAAATATAGCAGTGAATATGTCCGTAATCATTTTCACATGCTGCACATCGTAGAGACATCTATCTGGTATTCTTGAGGAGAAGAGGACGCAGGTCACCTTTTCTTTGCGTGCCCCAGACTGCATGGTTGTACTACAATCGTTTTACAAAAACTTGTGAAGTTTGGTTATTCGCTGGAAACTTGTGCGACGCCTTTGTTAACAATACAGAATCACAGACTTTTCCATGCGCTGTATAGATTCACCGTTGCCGCATGTATCCACGTCTAGGACCAAAACATCTCTCACAATGGGCTGCACAAATGTGTTCTACAACATCTGATTTTACACTAATTATACAGTATTGGTCTGTCTGTAACTATCTATATTCTATCAGTCCCTGTATGTTTTATGTATGTGCTGGCTGTGTGGTATAAGCCAAAGGCCAATAGATTCAACTGAATTACAAACAAAAAAAATGGCCAGTGGAAAGTAGTGGTCACGCATTGAGGGTTCTGTACAAACTTAATTGTGTATGCAGACAGTTCATGCATCCCAGCAGACGAGGACCTCGACGATTTTTGCCTCTTATCGACACTGATAGTGGCAAAATATCGGTCCCGAGGATTACAGCGCTTTACAGAATATTTTAATTTCAAGTTTGAGTCAGATAATAGATGACGAAAGAAAAACTTCGCCGTACGATATAATTACAGATTAATAATTTTCTTATTCTTTCTTTAGTTCTAGTGTGAGACCTTTGCGAAATTTCATGATTCTACGTCAGGGGTTTTAACGAGTGAGTTTGAGAGTATCAAAATATGTGACGCAAAGAGCCGTATCTTTTGACTGCTTTGACTCAGAAGTTGAACATTTTTATACCGCCAAAGGACTATAGAGGTCAGTGTGTGACATAAAATTAAACCTAGTACGCCTGCCTGTTCCTGATAAAAATTCGCTGCTACGGTCGCAGATTCGAATCCTGCCTCGGGCATGGATGTATGTGATGTCCTTAGGTTAGTTAGGTTTAAGTAGTTCTAAGTTCTAGGGGACTGATGACCTCAGATGTTAAGTCCCATAGTGCTCAGAGCCATTTTTGATAAAAAGTGGATTTAACAGGCGGACGGACAAGCAGTTTAGCAAAAACAATTTTTTTTTTCGTTTGACATAACTACACCTAAATAATTTTCTGATATTTTAGTTTCACTGTAGTGTGAAATTTTCCTTCTCGGCAAATTTCATGTATCTAGGTCTACGGGAAGTACCATGTATGTTTTAATGAGTGAGTTTGCGAGTGTTAAAATGACCACATAAGTGGACGTATATTTTGATTGCATTGACTACTAAGCTTCAAATTTTACATCACCAAGGGGCCGTTGCCCTTAACAAAATATGGCTCTGAGCACTATGGGACTTAACATCTGAGGTCATCAGTCCCCTAGACGTAGAACTACTTAAACCTAACAAACCTAAGGACATCACACACATCCATGCCCGAGGCAGGATTCGAACCTGCGACCGTAGCGGTGGCACGGTTCCAGACTGAAGCGCGTAGAACAGCTCGGCCACCACGGCCGGCTGCCCTTAACATGTGACCAAAATTTCAACATGATAAGTCTACCCGTACCTGAAAAAAAAAGATTATGAACAGTCCAACAGAGATATAGAGACAGACAGACAACAAATGGATCCTATGAGTGTTCCATTTTCACCAGTTCAAGTAAGGAACTCCAAAAAGTAAGATGAACTGAACAGTATTCTGGAAATCGCTTGCAAATGTATTCCACAAGTAGTCAGCTGACTGAGGTGTCAGTTTCAGTATGATGACATCACGCACTGGCATCATCATTGTGTGGATCAACTTGTTGGGCAAGGTCACATAGGAAACAGACTAACGGATCGTTTGCTGTGACAGGAAACCCTCGTCTGCAAACAACCACCAAATATCGACAACGTCACACCCTTGCCGGAGTCAACAACCAATAGACGGCACTTCGATGCAAGGTGCTACAACATTGTCCGACCGCGAGCAGGACGTAGTGCCGTTCTTTCGTTGGCCGGTTTCTGCCAAGTAGAACTGTTTTTGAGTTGGGATCGATAGTGAATCGAGTCGTCGTCCCGAGCGTCTGCGACTTCTAGGTTTAACTTTTAATGTAGTTTTCACCCAAAGGGGTTTACTACTACCCTGCGGAAACAAAATCGCAACACCAAAAAATAATTAATGTGCAGTAATGAAATTTCGGGAATAAGTGTCTCTAGATATACTTAAGTGGACTAGTACTTGAATAACCGCCAACGCAACGAATTTTTAATTATGTCACACAGACATCTCTATTCAAAAGAGAACTTTCTTCTCACTTGTTTCTTTGATTATTTCTTAGTCTCTAATGTCTTAGTACCCGAAATTACTACAGAGATAATTACTTGGTAGGACTCTAACTCCAAATGAAGGTTTTAACAATGGATACCAAAAACTATTCTGGTAGGACTTGAAAATAGGTGCGCTGAATGCTCTGCTATGTATCACTGATGGCGCGGTGTCAAGTTTTAAGCTTATGGAATTGATGGGAGTGCCAGGTGGACTAAATATTGAAAAATATTTCATTGCCATTGACCGCATGAGCCTCTTAGAAGCAGAAAAAGTTTTGGAAGCCACCAAAGAAGCAACAACAATAAGAAGAAGAATTCTGAAAAACAAAATGGAGGGAGAACAACACCAGAAACAAGATGAATATGCACCTGGGATTCATTAGCATTATGCAGGGTGATAGAGAAACAAGTTTTAATTTTAACTTGAACTTCCCACAGTTTCACTTTCTTGATGTTCTGGAGCAAATTGGTTAAAATATACTGAAGATGGAAGGCTTAAATTTTTTATACTGTCTTAAAACATGCTTAACTAAAAAATAAACTATTCCTGTGAGTTAAATTTTAAAACTAAAAGCTATTTAAAGAAAAGTTATGAGTTAATTACCGAAATTTTCGATCATCATTATTAAACATTTTTGAACCATAATTTCATAGATGCCTGCTTAAAAGATAATAATGTAAAGAACTTCCACAAAAATCAAGTTTCTACTTCGTTTTTATTTCGAGGTTTGTGTACCTATGCTTTGTTTTGTAACCTCCCCAGAGAAATTTGAAAGACAATATTTAAATGTTAACGAGAATAGAACCTAGTGTAACTTCCCTGCAATATAAATAGTTTATGGACAAGGACAATTAAATGATAAATAGCAATCTGAGTCAAGTGTAAGCTGCCCACAAAAATGTAAGTGAATTCAATGATAATGAAATCTCAGTGACAATAAAAACGCAAATAGACCGAAATGTCGATCTTAGGCCCTGTGCAATTTTGAATTTAAGTAAAACTTTTCTTTAAGGAAATGCATGGGAAACTTTCTTTCAATTCAAATGATTGTTTTCTTAAAAAATTGGTTTGAAAACAAAATTATTATTGGGGCGATTCTTGAACAAATTAATTACTTAAGATGCATTACATTATCAGATGAGCGCAATGCTGCTTCATTACCTTATTTAAAAAATATACCTCGTCCTGAATCTTGACCTGAGGCCCATGTCGACGCCCGCCGACTCCTCACACACGACTCCGACTGTCTCTCGCGCGCTACTACATGCTCTCGCGACTCGCTACGTACAACAACTTTCTCGCAACTCGACCGCAACTGCACCGGCCGACTCCCTACATGCAACTGCACTCTCGCGCGCTCAAGCGCAGACAAGCAACGATAAATAACTCTCTGGTCAGAGATTCTGTCATGCCTCGTCATCGCTGCTACAGAACATACGTGTTTCATAACCCTCCACTGGGGGGGCAAAAATTTGGCAGCGATGGTGAGTCATTTGGACTTGCCATGAGCAACAAATTTTTTTTCAACTAATTAACTTTACAATTACAGCATATATACAGATATAGAACATGAAGGAAATATGGTGCACATGCATCAAGTACAAAACATATTAGACAATGACAAAATGTGAGTACAAAACGTATCAGCAAATCAGAAAAATGTATATACAAATTATTTGATAGATAACAAAAGTGCACACGCACTGAAAAACTCTTTAGCATTTTCAGAACAAATAAACAGAATGGCAAAAACTCATGTTGACAAGTGACATGAGTGCACATGCACTGCAGTTCAGAACATATCAGCAAATGAGGAAATGTATATACAATGAGTAACAAATGACATAAGTGCATACGCACTGGAGTATTGAACATATCAGGAAATCACAAAATGTATACAGAATGAGTACAAATCATATTGAAAAATGAGAAAAGTGCACAGGCACTGAAGTTCAGTAGAAAACATATTAACACATGACATAACTGCACATGTACTGTAGTTTTTTACTATGTTACAAGAATTAGGATAGGAAAGGGAAGGATTGCATCATGGTTGTAGCACTTTAGGTTGCACGCAGCTGCTCTGAAAGTCCATATCTTTCCACAGAAGTACAACACCAAGTGAGACAATCTGAAGTTCTTTCCCAGAAGTATTTATCAGCGTAGCCAAGACACTGAAATGTCGTAGTAATATTCCATGTTTTCATTTTGGCAGTACATTAGGCACACCAAACAGTGGGACCATAATAACGTCTCCATCGCTCACGGTGGTGGACAGCATGTCGTGTCAACACCACACTCTTACAATGCACACCAACGTAGAATCAATGCAAAAACCAAATATAGTGCTCCATGATCAGGAGGATGTACAGGACAAATGGATATTGCAGTAATTCAGGGTAGTTAGGTCAGTAGGTGAAGGACATTTGGTCACATACTAGTCTTCATTGAAAATTACATTAGTCTAACAGC
Source organism: Schistocerca serialis cubense (assembly GCF_023864345.2). Lineage (NCBI taxonomy): Eukaryota > Metazoa > Arthropoda > Insecta > Orthoptera > Acrididae > Schistocerca > Schistocerca serialis. The sequence goes on from NC_064646.1 coordinate 438,286,974, forward strand.
TGATTTAAGTAATTGGTGGAACTCGTCGCCCAGTTACTGAACATTTCTGTACCATGTATTTAGAATTACAGAATAATGTTCATAAAATTAATTGATTATAGCAATTATTGGCATTATGGGTAATCATATTACTATAAACAGTGGCAGTCCTTGGCCAGTTACAAAGCATATTTAGTATGACAGAATAATGTTCATAAAATTAACTGATTATAGTCATCACTGAAAAGGAGAGTCAATTATTGGCATAGCATTAACATAATTCATTTAGTTACACTAATTATTGGCACTCAGTGGCCAGCAAGTATTGAATAGTACAAAACATTGTTCATCATTCAGTATTATTCAGAACTCTCTTAAATGGGTAGCATTATTTGGAACCGGTGATACACACCTTTTTTTTTTTGTTAGCAATGCATTGCTTTGGGTAATTATAACGGAAAGCAAGAAGAGAAAAAGAAAAAAATTTGCTTCTGGGTTGTTCCTGTAAATAAAAATGTGTAACGTCATTCGTCATGAGTCAGCTGTAGCAAGGTTATGAAACAAGGAAGTATATGTGATCACATTTATAAATGATAGACACAACTGGGTAAAAAAAATGCAAGCACTAGTATAGGTTTAATAAGTAACAAGTTTAGTAAGTACCATGAAAGGCTTCTCCTGGAAAAAATACAAAATGGATTATTGAGCTGAAAGAAGAAACGCATACTATGCTGAAAAGTAGTGAACTTCGAATTAACAGGTAGTGAAATGTGTATAAAAAATGTGTTCCATAGCTGTCCTTTCCAAAACCTTCAGTCATCATACCATACGATATAAAACATACTGTCAAAACAAACTGCAACAAATACTTAAATAACTACATAGCATAAATACATAAACTTCAACATCATCCTCACCTGTAAAGAAAAAACTTCATTATCCATATTATCATAACTTCATTATTATCATTACCTGTAAAGAAAAACTTCATTATCCATAGTAGCATATTCTTCATCATTACTCTTCATCAGCATTCATTATCATCTGCAAAAAAAAAAAAAAATCACTTCATTACTCATTACACAACTATTCCTTATTTCTAGCATATTTCATCACTAAAACTAAAATGTGTAGTTCTGTCTGACAGCCTGCATCAATCGCCTTGTATTCTGAAAGAAAAAATTAGTTAAGACTGCTATTCTACGATGTGTATAGTATATTCTTGTTAATGCTTGTTAATTCTGATCCATTTACTCTTCCTCATAAGGTTTTTGTATCTTCTTTCGTCTATTCCGTAGTTGAAATTCCCATTTCTGTTTAATTTATTTCCTTTACGCATCATTTCTTTCTGAAATTGATGAACAAAGATTAATGTCTTGCATTTAAATCATATACCCACTAAATAATGACTGGTTTATGGTGACATAATTAAGCATACAGCATAACATGACAGAAAACGTAATATATCAAAAGCATAGACAGTGTTCAAAGGCAAAAATGTACTGATAATATCACAATGCAGCAGCAGCAAAAAAAGAAAAATGTAAAACAGTCACGATGTTGAGATATCATAGGGCAAAAAATGTCAAAGTCAACTGGTGTGCGTTATACCTTAACTATTTCACAGTGCATACAAACAAAACATGAAAACAATCGTATATACATAAAAAAATGGAAAATGTGCACGGTCTGATGTGTAACAACAAGAAAAGCGACCTGCTAACCTTACCTAGCCGGGCACTTGCCATGAAAAAATACGATAATCATCAATAATTAGTCATGAGAATATAATTGCATAAGTGCTCATAAAATTTGTAAATTCATCTGGAAAATATGCACGGTCTGATGTGTAACGACAAGAAAAGCGACCTGCTAACCTTACCTTGCCGGGCACTTGCCAAGAAAAAATACGATAATCATCAGTAATTAGTCATGTGAATATAATTGCATAAGTGGTCATAAAGATTAGTAAATGGCATCATAGCATGTTACATCATAAAGTGGTTTCATTCAATAAAGGGTTTAACATTGTATACATGGTGGTTCCCCTTACTTTTTCTGGTTCTCCAAGTTTCGACGTGTACAACATTGGGGTGAGGAATGCTGCGAATCCGATATGGACCTGCGTATAGAAGTTCAAATTTACTGCACTTACCTTTTATTCTGCTGGATAAATAGAGTGTACGTACTAATATCTTCTGTCCAATGTGAAAGTCTCGGCGTGTACAAACCTGTTTTTGCTGTCTTCTCCGCCGCTCTGCGGCACGTTTGATGTTGTTCAGCGCAATGTCAATTATTTCGTGGTGTCGTAATCGATGAGATGTAGGAAATGTTACTACTTCTTTAATTTTGTTAGGTGGTTCAGTATTCTTCAGTATAATAGACGGAGATAGCATAGTCGATTCATTTGGTATGGAATTAATTACATCTTGGAATGAGAATATGTGTGTATCCCAGTCACTATGTCTTCTTTGGCAGTATATTCTACACAGTTTACCAATTTCTTTCATTAATCGTTCACAGGGGTTCGAAGAAGCATGGTACTTGGATATATAGATCGGAGAAATGTTTCTAGCTCGTAACATGCGGGTCCATATAGCAGAACGAAATTGTGATCCATTATCAGACATTACTTTCATCACATGCCCTACATGAAATAGAAAATGTTTTACAAATGCTTTCGAAACAGTTTTAGCAGTAGCTTTGCGTAACGGAGTGAAAGTAATAAATTTTGAAGTGAGTGCAACAGCGACAAAGATGTAGCAAAAACCTCTGTTAGTTCTGGGAATCGGACCAAAAATGTCTACTGCGGCCACATGTCTTAATTTAACAGGTACAATGGGATATAATGGAGGAATATGTGAAGTCGTGTCTGATTTAGCTTTCTGGCAAATTTTACATGACGCTAAAACTCGTCGTGTACGTTTCTCCATGTTGGTAAAATAACAGTTCTGTCTCAGTATAAGAAAACATTTTCTGGCTCCGTAATGTGCGTAACTTAAATGAGTATACCATATTAATTTGTTAACCAGTTCATCAGGAATGCGTAGTAACCAATTGTTGCTGTCAGGATGAGAGCGGCGAAACAGAATGTCATTGCGTACAGTGTAATGGTTTCTAATCGTAACATTATTCCTATCTTGCCAAAGGTGTTTAATTTCTTTCCACACGTTGTCTTTATTTTGCTCTTTTGCTATGTCCTGTAATGACGACGAAATAAAATTTTCAAATGCAACTTGTTGAATGTACTTAACGCTGAAATTTGCTTTGCAGAAGTTGGTTGCGATGTCATGCTGATTGTTGCTGAGAGAACGAGATAGTGCGTCTGCTATAACATTTTGTGTGCCGGGAATGTGAACAATTGTAAAATTAAATTCCTGTAAATAAAGTTTCCATCTGCTTAATCTGTCGTGAGTGAATTTAGCCGAAAGTAAAAATTGTATAGCTCTATGATCTGTGTAAACGGTGGTATGTCTGCCATAAAGAAAGTGCCGAAATCTCGTAAAAGCCCATACAACACATAATGTTTCCAGTTCTGTAACGGAATAATTTCGTTCAGCAGGTGACAGAATGATGCGGCTTGCAAATGCGATGTTTTTAATTACTGTAGACCCATCTTCTTCAATTTCCTGAAAAATGTGTACGCCTAAAGCGATGTTAGAACTATTTGTGGTAACGGAAAACTTTCTGGTAAGGTCTGGGTGCGATAAAAGTGGTGCATTCAACAGAGCATGTTTCAGGTTCATAAATTCAGAATGTGCTTGCTTATCCCACGACCAAATAGTGTTTTTCCCTGTCAATTGGCATAATTTAGGTGTGTCTAAAGCAGAGTGATGAATAAATTTACGAAGAAAGTTAACTAAACCCAAAAAACTGCGTAATTGCTTCTTCGTTGTAGGAACAGTAATGTCACGTAGAGCTTGAAGTTTTTCCAGATCAGGCGTAATGCCTTCTGCTGAAATTATGTGTCCAAGAAATTTTATAGAAGTTTTACCAAAGTGCGATTTACTGAGATTAACTGTGAGTCCTTGTGCACGAAAAGTTTGTAACAGATGTTCAAGAATCATATTGTGTTCAGACCAGCTTCTGCAATAAGAATGTCGTCTACGTACGTCGTGATAATATTTTTCATGCAAACGTGTGTCGGATCGCGTCAAAATTAATAACATTTTTCGTGAACAAGATTCTGCGTGTCAAAATTATTGCTTATGTTACTGGAATATGCAACCTGTACTGTACGTGGTCAAATTCTATCGTACGTGCTGTTATTTATTTTACGGGAGGATGCTGTGGTATATCCACTATCTGAACTGCTCTGTTATTTCTTACTGACGTGTTACGCTATAGATGACACCTATTGTCTGGTTCATTCATGATAATATGTTGTTGCTGATGTTCTTGCTGCTGAAAAGATCGACTGTTATTAAATGTACTCTGAAAATTGTGCTCATTATTTTTACGTTTGTCGTGATAGTCATTTCTATACGGTGCATTGCAATAGGAATTGAAATACTGTGTTTTCTATACGTAGTTATTTCTTTGCTGCTGTGCGTTACCATTTGTTGTAGCTGGGACTATACGTGCACGCGGCGAAACATTAAAGCTTGGTTGACCTTGTAGACTGCATTGTTGGTTAGGTATGCTAAGCGGCTGACTTTCATGCTGTTGTGGTGAAAAACGTCTATTGTTACTAAAATGTGGTCCCTGTTACTAATAATTTTACACATACTGATGATTTAAGATCGGAAATTTCATTACGTAATTCTATGTTCGACTGTTTGATGGTACTAATTTCATCGGACACTGAAGCAATATTGTTGTCAACATACGTTTTTGCTTTCGCGAACAGTTTACGTTTGTCTTCTTGTCTCTGTGCAGTGATTGTTTCAATTATTTGACGTTTTACTTTATTTTGATCCTGTATAAATTTGCGGAAACGCGTATCACTGTTTTGTATGTGAAGATTAAAACGTTCGTCAATCTGAGTGTTCTGTTGTTCGAATTTCGCGTCTATCTTTGCGTCCATTGTGCGCGATAGTTATGCTGTCATTGCTTTAAACTCGTCGCGTAATTGTGTAGCCTTTTCAGAGCATTGTTTACCGACTGCGCTAATTTCTTCTCTAAGTGTTTCTGTTGTAACTGTTTGCATATCCCTTAATTCCTGAGCAACAGATCCAATTTCTTCGTTACTTTTCTTTGAACAAGCCTCTATTTCCTCGCGTAACTGTTCCTTGGTGTCATGACACTGCGCGGCAACGGCTCTAATTTGTTCACTAAACTGCCTAGAATTGTTGTCTAATTTTTCATTTAACTGTCTGGAATTGTTGTCTAATTTTTCATTTAACAGTTCGTTCTGTTCACTAAGTTGTTGTTTGAGATCTTCTTTAAGACTGTCTTGTTTTTCATTATTATTGTCTAATTTTTCATTAAACTGTTTAGTCATTTGTAGCAACAATGCCATAATGGGATCCAAAATAACATTACCTACTCCATTCTCTGTACTGTTTGACGGTGTATTTGCAATTGTCGCGTTTTGTGTGACCATTTGGTCATTCTGTAATTTACAAAAACGTTTATCAGTCGGATGTCCACTGTCAGACACTATTACGGAATTAAATAAATCCGTCGTACTTTCAGTACATTGTCCATTTTCATTAGAAAAATTTGTCTGTACATTATTTGAATTTTCCAAACCGGGTGTATTAAGCTGGGCAGCGCTCATTCCAACAGAACGACCCGCGTCATCAATTGTCGTCAAATTAACAGAGGAGACAATTGAGTTCGTTTGTTCATCAGTAAGATAATAATCATCATTAGAGGTTGGAACGCACTGATTGTCGGTGAACGCAAGATTGTCATCATTACACTGCGTGTCACAATTAGTATCGGTCACGTTGTTTAAGTCGGTAATTTCATTCATAATACCTCGCGATACACTATTCACAGTCTTTCGCGGCATTTTTACAGTAGTCAAAATTATTCACAAAACAAATAAGCACAATGCAAAAACAACACACAAATACAACAGAGCAACGAATTGCCGATGATCTGAGGAAAGAAAGTCATAAAATTAGTAAAAGCGTTGCACCAAATGCTAATTATATTTAAGCAAATAAGAGCAAATATCTGACTACTTCTCAGAAGATTCTCAACGAAATACGATCCTGGACCGGGTGTCGCCAAGTGTAACCGCCCCAGAGAAATTTGAAAGACAATATTTAAATGTTAACGAGAATAGAACCTAGTGTAACCTCCCTGCAATATAAATAGTTTATGGACAAGGACAATTAAATGATAAATAGCAATCTGAGTCAAGTGTAAGCTGCCCACAAAAATGTAAGTGAATTCAATGATAATGAAATCTCAGTGACAATAAAAACGCAAATAGACCGAAATGTCGATCTTAGGCCCTGTGCAATTTTGAATTTAAGTAAAACTTTTCTTTAAGGAAATGCATGGGAAACTTTCTTTCAATTCAAATGATTGTTTTCTTAAAAAATTGGTTTGAAAACAAAATTATTATTGGGGCGATTCTTGAACAAATTAATTACTTAAGATGCATTACATTATCAGATGAGCGCAATGCTGCTTCATTACCTTATTTAAAAAATATACCTCGTCCTGAATCTTGACCAGAGGCCCATGTCGACGCCCGCCGACTCCTCACACACGACTCCGACTGTCTCTCGCGCGCTACTACATGCTCTCGCGACTCGCTACGTACAACAACTTTCTCGCAACTCGACCGCAACTGCACCGGCCGACTCCCTACATGCAACTGCACTTTCGCGCACTCAAGCGCAGACAAGCAACGATAAATAACTCTCTGGTCAGAGATTCTGTCATGCCTCGCCATCGCTGCTACAGAACATACGTGTTTCAGTTTCTTTGTAACACAAATTCAGTTCACAATAAAGTGTGTTACGAAAAGCTGTGTTTATTAAATCAAAATGTCCCCAAAATATCTATTAAAAGATGGTAATCATTACAGGTGCTTACAACTCTTATTCTTCGAGCTACATTATTTAGAAAACTAACAAATTTTTCAGTTTTTCGCCTTGTGTTCACGAATCTGTTCCCTTGATCTCGTGTTCCCCATGCTCTCTTGCAAAGTCTTCTCTTTCATTATTTCTCTCACCATGTCATTCCTCCATTTATACATTCTAGTTAGTCATAATCTGTTTCTTTGAAATTTCATCTGGGAAATCTGTATCCTGCTCACCTGTCTTCCCATCATTGCCCACCTCTTTGGTGCATACGTGAGTACCATCGCATAGCATGTTCGGTGGACATTTGCTTACATTTTGGTGGTCCATCCCTGCTGCAGGCGAGGCTTCTACACCCTGCAGGAATCCACGTGCTTGCCTTCACCCTTCACTAACCTGCTTATCATTCACCACGCTGTCTTGTATTGTGCTATCCAGGTATTTGAAACTTTCACTTTCTTTAGTTCACGTCCGGGAGCTCCTTAACCCTTGAGAGCGCGTCGTTAGCTTGTGGACAACGAAATGTTCGTCCACACCTCCTGGCTGCTGAAGGCCAGGAGGGAAATAACAGAATTCTAGTGGACTGGAAAGGCCGGAGAGGAAACTCCGTTAACAAATCCAGCAAAGATAGGCCCAGAATGTCAGCAGTGGATAAAATACACACTTTCGAACATGGAACAAGCCTCAGAAAGTGATTAAATTTGTTTAATCATAATTGTCGTTTTGAGTTTCTATGCAGTTATCGAGTGACAGCTATGAACTGTGTCAGTGCTTGATCGTTCCTTTTGAGAGGTTGTCCTTGTGTTGGCGATGTTTGTACAGGGTGAACCAGAATTCCACCGATAAACTTCAGGAAGTTGTTCAGGGATGTTTTTCGAATATTTTGCTGTAAGTGGCCCGTGGTCTTAGGTCGCTCGTTACGGAGTAATTCCATTTCGACGGTATATGTTGTGTGTCTCGTTTGGAGACAAACTTTATTCAGTCAACTCACGTTTTACAAAAGTAAACTTACCTAACTCTTGGTCCTCAAGCTTGCATTTAGCACTGCTGAGTCCGGTCTCGGGTTTGTTTTTCAGGCAGTGTTACCTGCACTTGTACATTGCTGGTGGTACACAGCAAAATGGGGAGGTTTACTGATGCAGAATCGGCCGATATGCATCTCGTCAACCCAACCGAATCCTTAGTGCTTACGTATTACAGGACAATTCACTGTTGTGAAAGAATGTTCACAGAAACAAGGGCAATTATGGCATCAAAGCCAAATCAGTAGTGATTACATTGTTACTCTCTAACGAGAGATGGAAGAACACGGGTTCCCTGAACAGCTTCCTAAATTTTGTCGGTGGAATTCTGGTTCAGCCTGAATATTTTGTATGCATAATAACACAAAGAGTCTTTGCTATTTATACAGGATGATGAGAAACAGTCTGATAACCTTGTATGGAAGTTGCAGTGTAGGTTGTACCGAGAAATAACTCTTAAGAAAAAAATTCGATATGCTGCGCCGTTTCCAAGTTAATTAACAATTAATGTCAAACAACTTTCTGGGGAGACCAACCACAGCGCAGAGACACTGTGATTAACAACAAAAGACACTCCATAGCCAGTAATCAATTTTTATGATACTTTCAATGGTTATTGAGTGTTGAGCGTTTTTTGTTGTTATTCACGATTAGAGTCAGTTTTTCTCATAGCGTAGAGGATAGCACACGAGACTTCTACAGCCTTTGGTTCGGACTCGATCCTTACTACCGTTCTGTGTCCAATTTTTGTATTGCTCTCTTTTTCGGTTTCAGGAAACCGAACGAAGACCGCATTTGGCGACACCGTCTCCGGAGAGTCCCTTGAATTTCGGAGCGCAACGACCTGATTGGCTATCTTCAATGCTCATTAACTCGAAAACGGTGCAACGAATCGAATATTTTTCTTAACACATTTTCTCAGGAGAACCTGCCCGGCAACACCCTTACTAGCTTCTCAGATTGTTTCTGGCCACACTACTTAAGAGGTCGTAAAACGTTATACGATAATTCTAATCGGATTCACGTCTTCTGCACTGTGGATTTTGAATGCGCCACATTTTATTAAGCACATAGAACATGTAAACATGGTCAAACTGGGACAGTGTTCTCTTAAATGCATGTACGCACAGTATTTATGCACTTTACAATGAGCTGTCAAATATAATTTCATAATACATTTGGGAATAATAATAATGATGTACGACATTATAACTAAGCAGAAATTGTTTCCATGATTTGTAACTCGCATGCAGAGAAAGCCCATATTTAGCGCTAGAGTGCGAGAAGAAACTGTGTATGTAGTCTATGTGCATACTCCAGGCCTTTAGATAGTACGACAACGCATCGTATGTATGTATATATGTATGTATGTGTGTATCATACGTTGATTCACGGGTATGGACCATATTTTATATGTATTTCAAATTATGCTTTCTAAAATAGAAGGGATAGGGTTGTTAATTTCTGAGCAAGTAATTTCGTTTTTATGTTCACTATTTCAGTTTCTGAAGATCCGGTAAAATAAAATTTTTGTGATTGTGTCCGACAGAAAATAAAGTAAATAATGATCAAGTGGTTTAAATGGCTCTGAGCACTATGGGACTTAACTTCGGAGGTCATCAGTCCCCTAGAACTTAGAACTACTTAAACCTAACCAACCAAAGGACATCACGCACATCCATGGCCGAGGCAGGATTCGAGCCTGCGACCGTAGCGGTCGCGCGGTGCCAGACTGAAGCGCCTAGAACCGCTCGGCCACAGCGGCCGGCAAATAATGATCATTTCTGATTGTAAAAATTTTGGCGTTACTTTTCTTATTCGACCATCTTGAGTCTTGCTTGATCAGTACACGGCATAAAATCCGTGGGCTCTTCTAGTTGTTGGACAAGTTGCGGAGGAGCAGATGAGATGTTATGAAATTCTCTCGAGCTTCCAGCCACGTCAAGTGGTTTAAAATCCACGCACTTCCGGGCGAGTGCTGCTCGAGCCATTGTCAAGTGGCGAGTGCCGTTTGCTTGCTGCTACCGTCATTATATGCATTCGTATATCAGTTGCGATGCGTTGTACCTCCTACATTTCTCGTCTTTTCCGACTCCCGGAGTGCCCTTCAGTATGTAAGTATCTACAACGCTTGTACCCAGCAGATAACGTAGTCCACAATATCCACTATGCCCTTCTCCACTTACAAATGTTAAGAACGGAAATGTCTTTCTGCTGGATGTTAGGACACAGGGGTATAAAAGGGAACGAAATGGCAGACGTGGAAGCAAAGAAGGCGCGTCGGGATGCTCAGATACTTGAGTGTGCCACCCCATACACGCCGTCGCCCCACTGCTGAGGGGTACAGAGTCATGCGTCGATGGGAAGAAGAGTGGCTGGAAGTGACAGACAGACTGTGAGCTCCGTGTAGTAAAGTCCGCAACACGGCTGTCGCGTACTTCCACCCGTCCGCGCAGGCGGGAACAGTTACTTCTGACGCGTCATCGCTTACGTCACAGCCTTATGACGCATGGCTTCTTGCTCCGGCGAGGGAACCCTCCAGGGTGAGTTTGCTTGGTGCTTTTGACGTACAGACCACAGTGCGCCCCACGGTTTAGTAAACTGTGTTTTAAGTTCAGACAAAAGGACAACAGCTCATATGCCGACAGCTATGCCATCAGTTTTAACTGATAATCAAAATAGTACGACTTTAAACCCATAACTATTGTCACTATTTACACTGACATTAGTAACTTCGTGAGATAGTTTTCCAACCCATAAATAAAACCATTTCAAACGTATTTACTTCTGAGTTTCTCTAAACTCTTGCTGAAGAATCAATTAAACAAAGGCTTCTATTTATGAAAAATCAATATTTATTGAAAAACGAAACGTGATCTTACTAGCAATCAAGACTCTTACGTTAAAATTTGCCTCTTAAATAGAGTTTTTGGAATTATTTCATAAACATGTTTTGAGATCAAATAATCATCAATTAAGTGCACTATGACGAAAAAAATTAGGCAATTACTTTCAATAAATGACGGTAAGTATATGAACGAATAAACAAAGCACTTATTTTCGTTCATCACAGTCTAGACATAACTATTTATCAATGGAATGCATTTTGCACACGTACTTTTGAAATTTAGAACATGTTTTGGTAGTTTTTGTGTCAGCTGTTCTCATGGCGTAGATGATAGTGCATGAGACTGTTCAGTCTCATGCGCAATTCTGAATCGTTCTTTTGTTCGGTTTTAGGAAACCAGACGAACACGGTCTCTGGCGTGCCACTTGAATTTGCACACTCAGAGGCCTGATTGGCTAACTTCAATGCTAATTAACTCGGGAACAGTGCAATAATCGAATTTTTTCTTAACAATTATTTCTCAGCACAACCTAACCTCCAGGATCTTTAAAAGTTTTTCAGATTGTTTCTCATCATCCTACATATAAATTAAATGAGTGCTTCATATACTCTTAACCATTTCGCGAAGACAAGAAAATAACATTGCAACAAATGACGTGGGAGTCTCGAGGGCAGCACAGTCCCAAGGATCTTTCACCACAAGGGGAAACAATCAATGTAAATATCAATAAATGTGCATCTAGAAGTTAACAGGCCAACGGCCTTTCCGCAGTGATAACGTCGATTCCCGCCAGAGGACCGAAGTTAAGCACTGTCGGGCTTGGCTAGCACTTGGATGGGTCACCATCTGGCTCCGCCGGGTGCTGTTGGCAAGCGGGGCGCACTCAGGCCTTGTGAGGCCACTTTAAGAGCTCCTTGACTGAGAAGTAGCGACACCGGCGGAAACTGACAACGGCCGGGAGAGCGGTGAGCTGACCACATGCTCCTCAGTATCCGCATCAAGTGATACATAAGGGCTGAGGATGACACGGCGGCCGGTCTGAACCGTTGGGCCTTCAAGGCCTGTTCAGAAGGTGTATGTTTTTTTCAGACGCGAACAGCTGTCTGAAGATGAAGCTGTCAGTTCGAAACATATACTAAGCTATTTGTGTAAATAAATATGATGATCAATGGTGGCTCGTTGCTGGTTTCTTCTTTGTAAGAATCAACCTCTAGTTTGTACGCACACACGGCATCAAAAAGTGAGTTTTCGACAAAGTAGCGTTATTTGTAATATTTCCATGAGGTAATGTTCAACACCGGTGAAGTATTTTATAAAAATTTGACTGTCAGCTGTTTATTGTCCCACGACTCACCTACCGGTTTCGGTTACTGACCGTCATCCAGGATGTAGGGCACAACAGATTAGTTAAAAACATCCCATGTTCTTTTGAAGCTGAACCACACTAAATTATCCACAACTGTACAACCAATTTGTCTTAGGATACTGACAGTCATATTTTATATCAAACATACAGACATCACATGAGAAACAAGACGAAAAATTACTGGAAAATTTTTTCCAATAATTGTTCGTCTTGTTTCTCCTGTGATGTCTGTACGTTTGACATAAGACTTGACTGTCAGTATTGTACTGGAAAAATTTTCTAGTAATTATTCGTCTTGATTCTCCTGTGACGTCTGTATGTTTGACATGAAATGTGAGTGTCAATATTCTAATACAAATTGGTTGCATGATTGTGGACAGTTTCGATGTGGTTTGTGGTTCACCTTCAAAAGAATAGGGGATGTTTTTAGCTAATTTGTTGTACCGTACATCCTGGATAATGGTTAATAACCGAAACCGATAGATGATTAATAAAAAAATAAACAAATGATGGTTAAAACGCATTTTATAAAATAGCATTAGAATTTTAAAGTTTTGTGAAATGCCCGAATTGTTCCCTAAAACGTTAGGGAGAAGCTTTTAGTGTGTTTTGAGGGTGGTTTGCTCATCGATTGTTTTTGTAAGCGTTCAGTCAGTCATATTTTCCTGTGTAGTTTTTCTAGCTTTCCTCTTGTATTATTTGTGTTTTAATTGCCAGTTTTAGAACATCTCTCCATTCTTACGCTGCCATAACGGATGTGAACTAGCGTGAATGTGCGGATTATCGTGAGACTGGGAGAGGGTGCATGCATTTATGTAATACTTACTCTTTTTTGCATCGTGACATTTAAATCACATTCATTCCTATTAATATTTGTAAGAGAGTTAATAACCTCGCCGATGAGTGCCCCTGAAACATAAACATACACACACACACACACAAACACACAGAGACACACACACACACACACACACACACACACACACACACACACAAGCTGCGGACGTCGTACAGAGGAATCAGGAGAGCTTTGCTCAAACTCTTCTGGACCAAATTTCACCGAGTGCAGGTTGCAGGACCCAGCCTGGTGTAGTGCTAGTAGTGATTGGCGGCCACACAGAGTGAAGGCGGTACCCGCGGCCTGAAGGGGATGCGACCACCCCGAATCCCCGCCAGCCCTTCTGCACTGCGTCCGGCTCGCACAATGCCGGGCACCGGAGCTCCGCCAACGGCAGAGGGTCACAAAGGGCCGACTTGTTTACCGGCCCTGCCTGACAGCCACCCACAAAAAGCTGACTCCGGCCTGCTCTCATAAGGCGCCGGCACTTGACGGGACGCACGCCGTCATAAGCGACTCGCCCCCACCCACTTCCCCGCCTGTCGCTGCTAATTCCCACTCCTTGGCCGGCCCGACCAACTCAGTTCCTCGCCCTTTCTACAATGCTCGAAAAAAAAAAAAAACTAATAACACATCTCTTAGCCAATCCTGAAAGCAACATTAATAGTCATAGGACAAAATCATTTTCAATGAAACATCCGACATATTGATGGTCATTAAAAATTTGAAGACTAGGAAGGATAGCAAATAACGATATTTTGCTTATTATGCGTATGTAGCGTATTAGGTAGAATATGGTATTCCAGAATGAGATTTTCACTCTGCAGCGGAGTGTGCGCTGATATGAAACTTCCTGGCAGATTAAAACTGTGTGCCGGACCGAGACTCGAACTCTGGACCTTTGAGAGCACTTTCCCGCGTATGGCAAAGGTCCCGAGTTTGAGTCTCGATCCGGTACACAGTTTTAATCTGCCAGGAAGTTTCAGAATATGGTATAAATTTTTTTGTGTCTTTTGAGGTTACAGAGTGTGTGAAATGTAGTACATCTCTGACAGCAAAACAGTGGGACATGACCCAGATTCCATGGTAGATATGAGTACGTCATTCAGTACTACTACCACAGTGCGCTAGAGTTCATCCGTCGTAGTGACAGGCGTTGCCGGCACGTCTTTCTCTCACTGAGAGATCTGGACGAAGTGCTGGCCGGGACAGCAGTCAAGCCTCCCCTGCATCGAGGTAGGCCTGGACACAAAGAGCGACATGCGGTCTGTCGTCATCTTCTTGAAAGGTAACATCACGAAGACCTAGACTATAGGTACGTTACGGGCACTGCCTTTAACGGGTCAGAAATATAGCACCTGCTGCTTAAGCTACTGGCTATGTGAACTAGAGACGATCGTGATGCGTACTCACTGGCATGCCATGCCATCACGTTATCTGCTGGGACACTGTGATGACGATCAGTGCGACCTGGCAACGTTAGTTCTTCTCCCCATATGGATCAATCAGTAGTAGAGTTGCAAAACTACTGTATTCTCCTGTAGATAACCGTATGTAAGCATAGACTACTGTGGATTTTATCGTAGCCTTGGTCAGTTGAGACTATAACCGCATTACCTGTATGTTAGGTGTGTTGCACACATATCAGGTGTTCCCTCATTTCGACTGCGTTGTTTGCGTATGCGATCACCGTGTTGCTAGATTCCCCTAGAATCTATAAACTGAGTGAGCATATGGAACGTTTTTATTCCACATAGTTATTCACCTGTCTGTTACTTAAAAATAAACAGATTTATAGCAAACACAGACACTGACACGCCTTAATTTCAGTTTTATTCGAAAATTGTCAATTTGTGATGTCAAAGAGGGGGATGGTTTAGTAAAAATAAAAATAAAAATACGGATTTATTATTCACTAAACTAAACAAAGCCACAAAATGAAATCGTATCAAACATCGCTTCAATACTTCATTGAGCTTATGTGAAACGTTTTGATGTTGTTTATAAACAACTTTCGATCTTATCATTTATAATAGGAAACGCTGGCCTTTGATCACGATGAAGAACGTACTATTGAGTACAAAATAAAAATAATTAAACACATTTTTTTGCATGTTATCTGTACTTGAATCAAAGTAATTACTTTCGTTATATAAAAACGCAAGAGTTACTTTTACTTTATTCATACAAAAACGTCAAATATACGTGATCAAATAATATTAGCTATAAAATACAATATATATTTCGTAAAGATATAAAATACACAGTGGAATAACACTGTACGATGTGCGATTCTAATTATGTGCGACATAAACAACAAACAAACGAAAGACAAGAGAAGTCTTTGTCTCTTAGTTTCTCTCTCACACATTTATTTATTTTTCTTTACGTACTACTGCTTCCAATACTACCGGAAACCCTACAACTTACTACGTTGTTTGCTTACTGTGCTAAAACTACCAAACGGTAGTTTTGCTCAAACGCAACTCCAGTCAGGAGGGATGGTTTACGCAATGTTGTCGCAGGGCGCCCCTATGTTGGCGTGGATCTCTCCATTGCCACGTCAATGGAAGCCACAAGAATGGTCGCCGTAGTTGCAGTATGTGGTGCTGCTGATGTCGTTCCACTGTTCGAGCGAAGCTACCCAGGTACCGATCAAGAAGCGCAGCGAGAATAAATATCTAAGACCAAAGATGTATGCTTAAACATGTTGTTTAGGAGCATCAGAGGATGATATTGTCTTCTCAACTCCACACCGCTGTAGAAACTGCTGGTAATCAGAACCGGTGTTGACGCAGCAGAGGTGTACTCTGGGATACAGACGATACGGTTGGATGAAGACTGCAAAAATGTGTATGAGCAAATAAACACTGTGGTGAGCAACAGCTGAAACAAGGGGCTGCCAGCAATGTCTCCTCAATGGCCATTCAGCAAACGTTACCGCTTACCGACTTCCACAGGGGGGACCTGTGACTTCCTGAAACACAGTGACTCTCTTCCTTCACATCTGCACTGTAAAAGGTGGTAATTCAGGTGTGACAGGTGGTCACATTAGTGCTACAGGTCCAGAGGTTGCCACCGAGTTGACAACTAGTTTTTTAGCGTTTCTCAGGACCTGTAATGTAAGATTAGCTGCTGGTTGAGAGGGCAGCTATTGGTGAATAGAAGTAGCGTCAGGAGGGCGTAATGATGATGCGGTCCCAAACTCCGAGGACCGTAGGGAACGATGCGGGAGACCCGCACCGCCGACTAGGCAAGGTCTGGCGGAGGTGGTTCGCCTTCCTCCAACCGTAATGGGGACGAATGATGATGATGGAGACAACACAACAACACCCGGTCATCTCGGGGCAGTGTAAATCCCTGAGCCGCGCGGGATTAGTCGAGCGATCTCGAGCGCCACAGTCATGGACTGTGCGGCTGATCCCGGCGGAGGTTCGAGTCCTCCCTCGGGCATGGGTGTGTGTGTTTGTCCTTAGGATAATTTAGGTTAAGTAGTGTGTAAGCTTAGGGACTGATAACCTTAGCAGTTAAGTCCCAAAAGATTTCACACACATTTGAACATTAAAGACCTGAGCCCGCCGGGAATCGAACCCGGGACCCCGTGCGCGGGAAGCGAGAACGCTACCGCAAGACCACGAGCTGCGGATTAGGAGGGCGTAACATGTAGTGGAAAGTTTTTTAGGAAAGAGGGGAAGAAATTGAGATAATTGGTTTTCTGATGTTTCACCTCTTCTTTGCGGGATGTTTGTTAAAGTAACAAGTACACTATTGTCGGACCAATGTAGCTTCGAGAATTTTTTTCTTGTGAGAATAAAAAACCATTGAGTTCTTTAATGGACTGGAAAAGAAAAAGTTTCTCTGGGCTTGACATTGTAAACATCGGCACCCTACAGGCTGCAATGTAAACTGGAGGGGTTGACTGTGGTCCAATTCGAATTCTCAGCAGAACAATCCTAGGGTCGAACTTCGTGGCAGTGAGACACGTGTCACCATTCTGTTGGTATTACATCAAAGACTAGGATGAGCATAGCTTTTAGCTCCTGCGTGTTGGGGCAGTCGAGAGTTTGAAGTTCAAATTCATGATCGGATTCACTGCCCCACATTCGTTAGAGCATCCTCAGGTCTATGGTTCCTTCGGTTCTCTGTTCAGACAAACAGTCGCTCTAATCGCTATATAGTCGAGTTGAGATAAACTTGACAAAGTCAGACGCGATTATATTATGCAATTCCGATGCCATCAAGTAAATTTTTCCCATCACTAGTACCAGTTTCGCTATTGTCACGGCTAATTTTGTGATTTTAGCTTTAGTAATTTCATGATTGTTTTGGGTGGTTTACAATTGTAATGCTTTTTGTAATGAACTATAGATTTCACAAAATACTTGTTTTTATATTCACATTTAATATTCTTCGGCTATAAAATGCAAATTCCCAACCTTAAGATTCACTGGTAGGGCCCCAAAATTTCATACCATTAATCAGTTCGTTGCGGACATTAATTCTAGCACTCGACGTGAAGGGTGTGTTTGTATCATGATTAATTCTGATCAGTTAAATTCCCTTATACACACACGGGATTTGCAAGCACATTATGTGCGTGGGTAGGAACTGAAGGTAGCACTCATATGGCCATACATCTGACTGCAGCTGTCTCAAGGGGTCATAAACAACCCTTCAAACCTCCCGTACGCCCTCCCCTTAACCCCACCCCCCCCCAGTAAAAGATACTTCAGCAACCCGTTTACATTTTTACATACCCGTATCAATTCCCAAATTTATCACGTAACCTTCGGAGGAAATAGGAGCATGAAAGCTGTGAATGGAGGGAAATCCTGGATATTGTTACCTATGTGGAGCACTGGACACATCTAATACTCCAACTAGGAAAAGGCATACGTTGACAAACTGACCGTACCTGCTGTGCAACAATGTACTCAACACGGTTCGAGAGTTCACGGGTAGAACTGAAAAGACGACAAAGAAAGAAATAGGGTGTGGACTGACTTCCCGGCCATAGTCGGAAATGACTGAATGAAACAGCACTCCCGTATTTACACTCCCCCATTCGCATAGCCACAGACTGTATTTCTAAAACTTCATGTTCCAGAACGAACCATGCGAGTACAAGTCCACCATACCCCCCTCCCCATAGCCAAAAAAATCACAAGGAGTTTCGATTTCTGAAAACTTCATTTAGCTGATGAAAGTTAAACGGATGAACAGACTTTCATGAAACATAGCTAAGAACCATCATGATTAAACCAGTTATAAATACAGACTTAGGCGTTAAAGATACAGCACACCTCCGTTTTGCATTAGGAGTTAAACATAGCCCCCGCTCGGAGCCGCTGTCTACAGTATAGGTAATCTAAGATAAGTTGACGGTCGAAATATGTTCTGACTAGGGTGTGGGTCAGGGAAACAGGAAACGATTTTGAACGCCGTGGTCAAAGGGACGTGAGGGGAAGAATGTTTACGTATCGGCTCGAAAGGCTGCATTCTTTTGGCCATGTGCGCTGTTGATCAGCAGCTAGGACATAAATTAATAGACGGAGGAAACACGATTTCGTGAGAGCACATTATACAGACGCTCGTTTCAAAAAACTCCTTACGATTGTTATTTCTCATTGACACACATACCATGATACGTCGCCATGCTAGTAGATCGCTGAGGCTGTTGGCAGTCGAAAACATAAGGCGATGTGGACCGGTCACAATTTCGGAACGAATCTCATCTTGGTTATACTGAAGTCGCTGACAGTCCTGAACAAAAGACAGTCGAAATAGTCGACTCAAAGGTTACCGATATGTTCCGATTCAAAATTCGGAAAAAAACTCAAAATCCTTGGGTATACTGTACACACACACACACACACACACACACACACACACAGTACCTCGCCCCTTCCACCTGTCGATCGCTTCATGTTGGTCACCCATTGTCGCGTTCACTGATGCCGGCGCAGTTATAGTTACGTTGCGCTTTAATCCACGTGTGGTATTTTAAATCTTCTGTACTGACTTGTTCCATTGGCTTAAAAAAATCCCATGGGAGCTGGCGGAACTACGTTCCAGCGCGTTTCACCCGAAATTAAACTCTGTGGAAACCAGTGTCCACAATCGAAGCGATAAGTGAAATACTGATAAAGGTAGTGTGCATTTAGATTTTGTATTGTGTAAATTATGACGTTCCCGAAATTATGGGAGTTTATCAGTCTTAAATGGAATACGTGGCACAGATACTTCACAAATTTTCGGGCAAAGGCTTTTCAAATGCTTTATTTCTCTGCACTGTACTGTTTGGATATCACACTAAAGTGATGTACTAAGCGTTGATGCAAACAAATGGCTGTTATTATGGCATTAAATTTTTTGTATATTTTATTATTATTGTTATTAAAATCGTCGCCATCTGTGGAACGCTAAAAGTAGGGGTGACGGCAAGCTATACTCTTAAGGCAAAAAAGACAAAAAAAGAGGACGCACCGCGAAGGAATTATGCAAACCGGTCACAAATTGATATTGACACAATTATCGACGTAAAATACAAAATTGTAAACTTAGGTGGCCGATGGACGGATGTGTGACGTTGCACCGCAGCTAGCAAGGATAATGAACAGGGGACACGTCGTTACATGAGCATGAAGTCTTTGCGAATTTCATTTCGTGTACTCATTCAGACAATAATTATGCTTAGCAGACAGGCACGTGATCAATATAAGCAGATGTCACCATTTGAGAGAGGACGCGTAGTTGGGATCAAAGAAGCCGGTTGGAATAATGGAGGAATCGTTCGACATTTGAGTAGGACCGACGTCACTGTTTGCCGACCTAGAGAGACGACAGAACGTGAGGACCGAAAAAACCTCAGAGAGCCATCCAGAGCATCAGATTCATAATTATCATCGATCCGCCGTGCAACTGATGCTTCAGTGGCCATAACAGCCATTAAGAGGTGGCTCACCGAGTGAGGGCTGAGTTCATTACCATTGACCTACGTATACCAAAAGCCCATATGAAGCGGTGTCGTGCTCATTAATCCTGTAACCTCATTGACTGTAGTAGAATTGTCTTCAGCGATGAGTCCCACTTCGAACTGAGTCCCGATGACTCGCGAAGACTTGTCTGCAGACGCTCCGGACAGCGGGATACTAAGCTGACTTTTGATCACCATACGGCCCGCCAACAAGAAGTTATAGCCTGGGGTGCCTTTTCTTTTCATAGCTGGACCCCTTTGGTTGTCTTCTGAGGCACCCTTACATCACAGCTGCACGTCAACGATATTCTACGTCCCGTTTTGTTGCCCTTCATAGCAAGACACCCCGGATTTACACTTCAGCAAGATAATGCCCGCCTGCACACGGCTAGAGTTTCTACTGCCTGTCTTCAACCCTACCTTGACCACCAAGAACGCCGGATCTCTCCCCAATTGAGAATGTTTGGAGCATTATGGGCATCTCCCTCCAACCAGCTCGGGATTTTGACGATTTAATGAACCAATTGGACAGAATTGACACGATATCTCTCAGGATGACATTCAGTAACTCTGTCAATCAATGGGAAGCCGAATAACTGCTTGCATAAGGGCCAGAGGTGTCGCATCGCGTTATTTACTTGCTCAATCTGTGAAACTCTTTGTCTATAATAAGTCATCCAATCTTTCTGACATTGTAATCATTTGTTTCCCTGTACATATACATCACATCTACCGATTTCTATATCGTTCGGATAGGTCCTTCATGGAACGCTTTTTTTCCTTATCTTGTATATTTTGGGAAAGGGGGGATGCAGTAAAGACAGTAAGAACTGCTAACTCACCCACAACGCCAAGGAGGATCCGTGAATTTACGACACCAGAAGCCAGAACAGTGTCAGTATAGCGTTCTCCAATAGCCTCGTAGTTGGCTGCAATTCGACAATGAGGGAAGCGTTTTCTTTTTTTTTTTTCTTCTTCTTTTTTCCTAACAAGATTTTCACTTCGATAAGAAAGTGGTAAGTTCCTATGTAACCAAACCGCGAAGGTCATCGGTCCCTAGGCTTACGCACTACTTAAAGTAGCCTACGCTAAGGACAACACACACACACCCATGCCCCAGGTAAGACTCGAACCTCCGACGGGGGGAGCCGCGCGATCCGTGGCAAGGCGCCTTCCCCTGCACGGCTACCCCGCGCGGCACTTCGACAAGAGACGCCAACAAGTGCAGTACCGATTTTATCTGGTCGGAACGGCGCTGCCGTACTTAAAGCAGTTTCCCAGCCGTCCGACCTGCGAGCTGTGACAAGCAAAGCACCGGTAATTGCGAGAGCGGTGTGACTGCGTCCGGTCGTTCCGTCACTCGCTGCCGGCGGATCCGCGCGCCGCCAGATTTAAATTAAACAATAATTGCGGCCGTCCGACAATTACAGCTGTAAATCAGGCCTGCCCGCGCACGAGACGCGAAAATGAGTCCACGGCCGGCTTATTAAAGTTTCAATAATGCTTTACGGGCTGCTATCTCGGCGTACGAGACGGAAGGCGGCCGTCGCGCTAGACCTGCGTTTACGCGGCGCCCCGTCTGAGATCTGCCCGACGACTTAAACGCCGCGTCTGACGTCAGCACGCCGCCTGGCTGCCGCCGTGGGGACTTGTTATTCCTCCCCCCTCCGGCCACCACCACCACCACCACTCACCGCCCACCCTCCAACACTCTAAGCGACCGACTTATCCTACCTTCAGATTTCGGCCACCTTCCCGCATTTCTCTCTTGTGTTGGCGAAGAAGGCACCTATCCTCTTAACTGAGGAGGCATACCCCCAAAATAAACACCACTGCAGAGCCAAAGAAACCGGTACACCTGCCATTAGGCAGGTGTACCGGTAGGGCCCCGTCAGCACGCAGAAGTGCCGCAACACGATGTGGCGTGGAATCGACTAATACCTGAAGTAGTGCTGGAGGTAACTGACACCATGAATCTTGTAGGGCTGTCCATAAATCCGTAAGAGTTCGAGGGAGTGGAGATCTCTTCTGAACAGCACGTTGGAAGGCATTGCAGATAGACTCAATAATGTAAACGTCGGCTTCCACGGCCGTTGTCACAGTCAATAAAACTCTTCTGGTTTCGAGGCCGCATTGTCATCTGTTAAATTCCGACGTTTAGGCGACTGTTGCAAGGGACCTTCCTCAGAGTGCATTGCTAACGGCTCAATGAGCGCTAGTTTGGATACTTATAAACTACGGAGGAGTGCTGTCATTGTATGTGAGGGTGATGAGGAAAGGTATTAGGAGTTCATTTTATTGGTCTTTGCATTGCGTGTTGTCATTGGCGGAAATGGGTGTTTTCCCTTGGAGTTTCCTTTACTGCTTGCCATTGGTGGAAGTCGGCGCATAGGAGACTGAGCGGCGACTATAGCTTAGCGTTGTTTACTAACTGCCTAATATCGACTAGGCCACAGTGGTGGAGAGTACACAGAGCGCTGACGCGGCCTTGTCGATACTAGTCAGTTAGTAAACATTGCTAAGCTATAGCCGCCGCTCAGTCTCCTATTCGACGATATCCAACAATGACAAGCAGTAAAGGAAACTCCAATTGAAAACGCCCATTTCCGTTAAATACCTTTCCTCCTCATTCTCACATCCAATTATAGCACTCCTCCGTAGTATATAAGTATCCGAACTTGTGCTCATTCAGTAGTTAGCAAAACCCTGAGGAAGGCCCCTTGCAACACTCACCGAAACGTCGGAATTTACAGATGACAATGTGGCAAACCCAGACTAGTTTTATTGACAGGCTCAGTAATGTTCATATCTCGGGAGTTTGATGGCCAGCGGAAGTGTTTAATCTCAGAAGAGAGTTCCTGGAACCATTCTGTAGCAATTCTGGGCGTGTGGGGCATCGCATTCTCCTGCTGGAATTGCCGAAGTCCGTAGGAATGCACCACGCACACGGATGGATGCAAATGACCAGACAGCATGCTTACGCACGTGTCACTTGTCAGAGTCGTATCTACGCTTATCAGCGGTCCCATATCACTCCAACTGCACACGCCCCTCTCCATTACATAGCCTCCACCAGCTTGAACAGACCCCTGCTGACATGCAGGGTCCATGGATTTATGAGGTTTTCTCCATACCCGTACACGTCCATCGGCTCGATACAATTTGAAACGAGACTCGTCCAATCAAGCAACATGTTTCCAGTCATCAACAGCCCAATGTCGGCGTTGACCGGCCCAGGCAAGGCGTAAAGCTGTGTGTCGTGCAGTCATCAAGGGTAGAGTGGGTTTTCGGTTCCGAAAGCCCATATCGATGATGTTTCGTTGAATGGTTCGCACGCTGACACTTGTTGACGGCCCAGCATTGAAATCTGCTGCAGTTTGCGGAAGGATTGCACTTCTGTCACGTTGAACTATTCACTTCAGTCGTCGTCAGTACCGTTGTTGCAGGAACTTTTTCCGGTCGCAGCGATGTCGGAGATTTGATGCTTTACCGGATTCCTGATATTCACGGTACACTCGTGAAATGGTCGTACGGGAAAATACCCACTTCATCGCTACCTTGGAGATGCTGCATCCCATCGCTCGTGAGACGAATATAACACCACGTTCAAGCTCACTTCAACCTTGATAACCTGCCATTGTAGCAGCAGTA
Organism: Schistocerca serialis cubense; assembly: GCF_023864345.2. Taxonomy (NCBI): domain Eukaryota; kingdom Metazoa; phylum Arthropoda; class Insecta; order Orthoptera; family Acrididae; genus Schistocerca; species Schistocerca serialis. The sequence continues at coordinate 438,310,641 of NC_064646.1, forward strand.
ACGGATCTAGCATCTGAGCCAGTCACTTGTCGTCTTATATAGGCGTTGCCTACCGCAGCGTCGTATTCTTCCTATTTATATATTTCTGTATTTGAATACGCATGCCTATATCAATTTCTTTGACGCTTCACTGTATGTGGTGATATTTACCAAGACTACAGCACGTCATGTCTCAAAACAGCGTTACGTCAAGCAGTCAGTAATACTATTGATGTAAACCATGGTAGATCTTGTTGAATACTTTTGTGCGGTTAGTTTGTGTTTGTTTGTTGCGTGCAAGATAAAGCAGTCAAGGCCACTACGATATCTAAATTCCTCATACTGAGAAATGAGAAGGAGAGATCTGTCTTACCTGGTAAAAGCTTTGTATAGCCAAGATCGCATAAATACTTATTTATTTTCGACAACCGGTTTCGACAGGATTTGCTGTTGCTTTCCGTTCGTCAAAAATTTTTGTTGCAAGACATGTTCATTATGAGTAGGAACCTCAGGCCCATTTGTCATATTAGTGGATAGAATATAGCATATTACGCAAATGTTTGTGCGAAATAAAATGTTCAGTACACATGGCCATGTTGGTATATGAAGCGCTCACGCATGCTTGTTAAGCCTTAAAAAACACAGTATAGAGTAAAATATACAATAGCACATCTGTTTGCGTTAGCTTGACATGTTGCATTCACTGATGAACCACCTTAGACGGAGTATGTCATACACCTAGCTGTACTAATATGATAACTTTCCATGAGGTTGTAACTCACATTGAATACGTTTTGTAAAAAATATTTTGAAGCACAGGAGATGACAGCAAACCTCTCAAAGTTGGTCGTCGAAAATAAATAAGTATTTAGACGACGATATTGCCGTCGTGGGTGGCGTATGGTGAAAGTTGCACTTCGTTGACTCACAACCGACAGCGACGTCCCGAAAGAGAATGCCGTCATCATTGTGCTTGTTTCCTCAATTAATTATTTGTATATAACATAATTTTTTTTAATACTGAAAGAATAATATGTTGCATTAAAAATCGGGTTAGTCATTGTATGTCACTCTCCACCATAACTTCACCCTATGTAACTTTGTTTGTTCCAAATATTTGGCACACAGTAATATCCTATCGCTGAAGAAAAAATAAACCAATGTGAAAATATCATTATATAAAAAGTATTATAAGTGTTTCGTAAATTTATTTCAAAAAATGAGTCTACTGGAAGGAAGGTGACTTTGCTTAAACCGGAAGGAATATTACGCTTCAACAGCTCATTGCTGATTTGATTACGACGTACAATTATGACGATCATACGTATCTTTGAAGGTTACTGGTTACGATAACTGAAATTTGAGGCAAAAACTTTATGCTGAAGTGAAAATAGTTTGAGCTAAGCTAACCGCTAAAGAACAGTGAAAGATAGTATTTTTCACTTCAGTTAAGGCCAGGTTCTGATTGAAAATGGTCAAAAATTCGATTTTTTTGTAACTGAAGTTTTTTAAAGGTGTATGTGTCTAGAATTTTGGAACGAAAAGGCTTTTTAATCCGTGCGTTATAACAGTTTCTACAGCACGTTGTTCGAAGCAGTGCCATGGCCGCCGTGGGACGCCCTCAAACGTCAGACGTCAAGCTCAGGTAGAAAACTTTTCGTGCCATGACGAACGTTCACAATATGATTTATATTGCAGTATGCAATCAAACATATTTGCCGAAAAAGCTGTGTACGAAGCCAAACGCAGAATGTCCATCTGCGCCAGATCGTCTCTTCTCGCCAAGCACAAAGAGGGAAGAATTCCAATTAGAGGACGGGTTGATATCGGTCCCGGAATTGCATACTGCACGTAAGGTACGAAAACACCACTTTTGTTTAAATTTTTGGTGAAAATTGGTCAAAACATAATTATTGGTGTCCCCTATCGGATGAGCTATTTGGAATTTTGAAAATCTAACTTTAGATTCGTGTTCAGCGACATCAAAAATATATAATAACATGTAGTCCATGCAAATTAAACTAATAACACATATAAAAATTTTCCCTAAACATTAAACACGTTTGAGCCGGACTGTGTGGTTCAAAATGGTTCAAATGGCTCTGAGCACTATGGGACTTAACTTCTAAGGTCATCAGTCCCCTAGAACTTAAAACTACTTAAACCTAACTAACCTAAGGACATCACACACATCCATGCCCGAGGCAGGATTCGAACCTGCGACCGTAGCGGTCACGCGGTTCCAGACTGTAGCGCCTAGAACCGCACAGCCACACCGGCCTGCTCGGACTGTGTGGCCGAGCGGTTCTAGGCGGTACAGTCTGGAACAGCGCGACAGCTACGGTCGTAGGTTTGAATCCTGCCTCGGGCACGGATGTGTGTGATGTCCTTAGGTTAGTTAGGTTTTAGTAGTTCTAAGTTCTAGGGGACTAATGACCTCAGATGTTAAGTCCCATAGTGCTCAGAGCCATTTGAATCATTAAACACGTTTTTCTCGAGAAACGATTTTTCAAAACTACGTGCAGCATAAAACAAAAACGGTTCAACCTTTCAGCTTCTTTCTACCTTTGATCCCTAAAAGTAAACATTTTCCTTGGGAGCCCAAATATTATGATACACACATATTTGAAACCATCTTTTTGAGCCCATCATGTTACACTAAAATTTAATATAGAGTTCCATTTAAAAAACCAAAGATAGCCTCATATCTCTGTAATAAAAAATAGCGCAAACATGAAATGTGATGTATTCAAGTAGCCCCTGACCCTGCATTTCACTGTCCAAGCTGCATCTTTGTATCTATTACGTTTGGGGAGATACAAGGGGTGTTATTTCTTAGCTGCCTCACCCTGCATATGAAATTTGCTAATATGAACTATTTTTTTGTAAAGCCATAAGAAGTAAAACAATCTGGCAAAAGCCGAACTCAGAGCCTAGTTAGCACCAAATCGTTAAATTTAAGGTTATTTAATTGTGGTTAGGTATAAACTCCCATGAATTTAATGTCGTATCGACTGAAGTTATTCATTTTTGATTTCAGATAACTCCGCTGAAGAGCTACGCTGCATCCAGTTTGCGTACTTCAAACTCGCAGGCCATGAATCATATTATAATTACTGGCGCCATTTTTTTTTTTTTTGAAAATCTGGAGTAAAGTTCATAGTATGGTCAATTGTAATACCCAAACAGATCCTTTGTATGTCTTTTCACTGTCTCAAAAAAAAAAAAAAAGAAAAAAAGCTTTGCCTATTTTTCACTGGTTTGAATGAGAACCTGTCCATAAAGATATAGCGGAATGTGAACTTAACGATATGGTGGTAACCTGCGCTTTGAGTTCGATTTTTGGGGGTTGGTTTCACTCCTTGGCTTTACAAGAAATAGTTCATATTAACAAATTTCATATATTATAGGTATAAGCTCCCATGAAAAGTGTTTACTTTTCAGAATCAAAGATAGAAGTTAATAGGTGAACCGTTTTTATTTTATGCTGCACACACTTTTGAAAAACCGTTTCTCGAGGAAAACTTGTCAGTTGGTCCACAAAAGAGAGATTTTGCAGCAATGAAAATTATTTCGGACGAACGACTGATACAGCTTCCCTGAAGCAGCTTAGTAATAGTCCGTAGCAGCCTACGCGTCTGCCGCCACGAGCTACTGTGCAGGTGTTTGGTGTAGCGTAGGTTACAGTGCTGTGTTCTTAGCAAGTGAATTGCGGCTGTCTGACCAGTTCCCCACCGAGCCGCCGAGGCCCCGTGTTTCTTATGCTGTGATGTTTCCTACGTGTTCTGTTTATTCTCAGCTTTTGTGAATTTGTTGGCGATGTATGCTCCTTGGCAACGTTCTGTCACCTGATGTTAACGTGCTGTGGCCTGTGATCAACTCCTTTTTATGACAATGATTAGAGTTCCAAATTACGGAATTTCTGTCCTGTTCATTTCTAAGAATGATGTCAAGTCTGCATTCACATTAAAGTTTCAAATAGTCATTACAAGAGTCGTTCACTTTGTTGATACGAACATGTCAAACGGAAGTCAGTTAGCCGACAGTAGAGCTGAACCCGACATGTCTATTGATAAGAGAACTTCCCCATCGCACCCTCTCCTTCGCCCCCCTCCCTGCCTCGTTTAGTGATAAGATGGCTCAATGGACAGCCCGTCAAAAACTGAACACAGATAAAGCAATAGAACAGGAAAAAGGTGTACTGGACTTTAAAAAAGAAAAAAAAACAGCAAAATAGAAACAGTGAACGGTCAAAGATTAACAAGTGGAACGATGAGTAGAGTGAAAGAGCCATGGCGTCGCGGTTGAGTGGTAACGGTATTCGGCTGCCCACTGGGCAATCTCGATTTTATTCCTCCTGGTGCCATTTCTTTTTATTTTTGTTTCTCAACTTTATGAACTGTCGGTCCGATCATTGAAATGTTTGTTCTCTTTCTGTAGTCTTGGCAGTTGTCATACCAAACATTGGTTATAGAATATAAGTCATGTGCTAAGAATACATTACCGCCGCAGTAGTGAGAGCAGGTGAGATATCACGTAGACGTCTCACAGAAATGAAAACAACGAATGAACGGATGTGAACTATGTTACAATAAAGGATTTCGAGACTCAAAACATCCAAAACGGAACGCAGTTTCAAAAACGTTATAAAGTTATGTTTCGACAGAGCACGGAGAACCTGTGTGGCTCTGAGACTGTTGCGTTCATTTGTTGCATCTTATCTGAGAAACTACTATGTTCTGAACATTTCCTTGGGATTTATCACATTGACATTCATACGAACACCTAAATCGGGCAAGGAGGCATATCTCACTCGCTCACTAGACGTACAAATTAGGCCATATCATATCACACTCGTATTGTCATTAATGCCGTGTATGACACACCATAGGTGTTTTACGGTGAAGGATTCGGTTGACTTGGCACCTTATCATCGAAGGTTTGTGATTTCCGTTCGAAAGCCACTTCCTGTCGGCTGCTAATGAAGTAGTTGTGCAGAATCAATTTTCATTGTACGTCCCTTCCTTATGCTTCGCTGTTACAAACGGACGTACACCACGACATAGACAGAAATTTAAATACAGTGAACAGCGAAAAAAAAAATTAATTAAAAAGAAAGGCAAGAAGGAGCTTCGAACAAGGCTCGCCCGCGTTGCAATCCAACACCGTGACCACTTTGCATTTGTTCAGGGTGGACATCCCATGACATCCACTCAGGTTCCTCGGTGATGGATTCACTCAGTTTTTTTATTACAGAGCGCTGCTGTCCTTCTGACCAAACACGCTGAGCTACTGTGACGGCACCCACTTAACCACGACGCCGTCGCTCTCCTTCTTCACTCAATGTTGCACTTGTTAAGCCTGGACCGTTCACTGTTCCTATTTTTCTTTTCTTCATAGTTCAGTACACCTTCTCCCTGTTTTCATGTTTGATCTGTTTTCAGGTTTTGGCGGCCTATCTGCTGGGCCTTCTAACGACTAAATCTGAGGGGGGTTGCAGTGGGAAGTTTTCCTTGTGAGAGTCACCGAGTTAAAATTAAATCACGAAGTCGTGCCTAGTGAGGAAAGGTAGTGCAGAATTAAGGCTATCCACAAGTTGACCTCATGCAGACGTCATTGAACACATCTGTCAGCGTAGGTGCCACTGCTTAATAGCGGGTGTTCAGAAAATATTCCTACAAGGGGATTAATTGCGCGATCAAGTAGAGGGATGCGCATTTCGTACTCGGCCTGAATGAGAACAGTAACATCGGTGACCAGCACTCCGAAATTCCTTTTTCTCAGCCAATCGCTTTGTACAATACCCACCTTCTCCTGAAAAGTGAATTGTCAAATGTGATCTGCACATTCACTTCAACTGTATAAATACACTGGCCAGGTGTGATAACCTGCTAAGCGAACTGTCACTCTCTCCTTCACAATATCTTCACGAATGACTGCTGGCTGGTCTTCAAGTGAGGTCGAATGTAATGTTCGTTCTCTGCTTTATTTATTGACACTTTGTGGTAAGACTCACAAACACAGGAGCACTATTCAAGTATTTGTCCAATAAGGCTTTCGTAACCTACCTCTCTCCTGAGTAGAGTAGACTTCTTGCTGGTGTTTGCAATCTGCCTTTACTCCAATCAGTTTTATATGTTCCTTCCATTTTCAGTCCTCCTGTACTTATACTTCCATTTTGTCTAAAACTGGCATATTGGGAATGGTGGCCATAGTACAATTATAAGATTTATAATCTAAACGTCAACTAACTACACATACGATTTAAAAAGTTTATTCAAATTGTGTTTGGTTACTGTTTAAATCATAAACCTTACAGTCTTAGATATTTAATGAATGTGACTATTTCAAGCGAATCTCGGCAATAGTGTAATCACACAGTGATGGGCTCTCTACCTACTTATGTGCATTATCTCACATTTGTTTATGTTGATGCTCAATTTCCAAACCCTGCATCAAGCATCGATCCTCTGCAGGTCTTCCTGTGTTTCGTTGTGCTTTCTCTCCATTCAGCAGCATTATCCACGAATAGTCTTATGGCACTTCCGATACTGTTAGCTAGTTCATTTAAATATTTTATGAACAGTAATCCTCCAACAACGTCCCCTTAGGATACACTTGAAGACAAGTTACGTTCACTTCTGACACGCTATGTTCGCATGCTGTGTTCTTTTTGTTACGTACTGGCCAATCTGGTCACAAGGTTTGTCTGATATTCTATGCACATTGGTATACAGGGTGCAACAAAAATGTATCGCACAAATTGCAGGATACATTCCTCACACACAGACAAAGAAATTATGTTACGCAAATATGGGTCTGGGAACACTTTATTTCTGCAATTCATTAATCATTGGAAACATACAAGAACACAACGCACCAGCGTACCACATGCAACTCTTTCTCACAGGAGATTTTCAGTACGCCCTCCATGGACATTGATAGATGCATCAACCCACCATCGTAGTGAATCTCAGGTGCGCTGATGTATTCCTGGAGTATTGTGTATGGTTCTGCAGCCTTCCATAATACTGGCACACAGACCCTGGACATCTTGTATTAGGTTTCCATAAGCAACAACTTTTGAATGCCCCACAAATAAAAGTCCAGAGGGTAGATCTTCGATACATACCATTTGAATCCACCTGATTTCGACGAGTAAGAGATGTCTCCTGCCAAGTTACAGACACCTGCTAATTATCTCAAAATCCCATCATGTTCCACTAGCACTATTCCATCACTACGATTCAGAGTATACATGGACTGCACAAAGTAAATCAGAAGTATAACACCTACAATTCATCGATACAGAATTACTGTTTATAAATATCTGTCTGTACATGGTCTAATCCCCTTTATCGTAGTCCTATTATTATCACGCTCATAATACAACAGCGTAATGGTATCTGAGTCTTCATTGACAACATAGAGTCTCTCTCTCATTCCTCGTTATTTTTGTAACATCCAACAGAGTACAGGCACGAACTATAAAAGCTTCACTAACGTCATCTGCTAGGGAACTCAATAGGATTTTACTGTGTCTCTCTCTTCTGATATATCGAGAAACAGATACCATCTGCATGTTGACATCGACTGCATTATATATACATGTTTTGATCTATTGGAGCAAGTGCCAGTGATCGAACTCTCTCAAACAGACCTGTGTACAGTTCTCTCACCTGTACTGGAGGAAGACCATATACCATAGATTATCAAAAAACAAGAGAGGGTTCCTGTATTGTTCTTTCACAAGCAGTTTGATACAGTTTTTCTGCTGTAACACATCCAGACAGTGTATGACTACAGCTTTGTACACAGCTATACATTTTGTTTATCTACAATGAGTTCGATTTTGTGTCAGGTGCTAAACCAACATTAACATGTTCCAATCCAATGGCTCTCACATGGTGTAAACTATGCTGCTTCCACAACACACAGAATGGTTGAAATAAAAAACAGGGGCGATGTAACTTACTGACAAAAACGTGGCAAACATAGCAACATATGGAAACAAGTTGATTTTGCAGTATTGAGGAGCACTTCCAAACAACTGTCTAAAGATAATCTCTACATTTAATCTCATCTTCCACAGTCATGGGGTAGCAGATATCTTGGTACACTGTTTTCAGAGAGGCCAAGAGCATTGATTCCTCATATTGCAGCCCTGTACATATCACTGTTTCAGTTCCTGACATCCCCAGAAGGTGTTGCTCCCACAAGACTCCCTCCACCTCATACATGTAGTGTCAGTCACTCGTTATGTGGTAATCAATAGTGCATCAGTGGACAAATGTGATGAAAAAAACACCATCCATATGGGACAATGTACTGTAATAAGCACCAAAGTTGATAGTGCATTCAGTTCCGGCAATTTCAGCAGTTTTTCCATAATTTCAATACCAGCCAATTTCATAGCAGCATGCTTCCCAATTTCTGTATTATCGTTAAACTACCCCTACACTATTTTGCAAGTACCATATAGGAGATTGCGAATGTAAAGAGGTGACTGTGCAGTATGTCTATTCATGATTAATTCTCAGACATATACACCAAAGCATACCAGAAATAGTCCTACACCGATGCAGTTAGAGTATCAACATATTTATAGCACTTCGATCTTCATTCGGAATTTGCGATTACGATTCTCCATCTTTCTCTACGTGGATGGAAGTCCCAGGGTATTCTCGCATTCATAGGATAAAGTTAGAGATTGTAAGATCTCCGTGCATTGTCTTTGACCAACCTTCCCGCAACAGGGTCACTGATTTAATTTGCATCTGACCAGAAGTAGGAGGGTACTATATATGCTACATTCTACATCTCATGGAGGAACGGAGCAATATGAGTCTGTAACTGCTGTTCAGCGAAGACTGTTCCACATAGATCTTACTCACAGTACCTGTCCAAGTGTACAGGATCTCTCCAGAGGCATACATGTTGAGGACGTTAGCACCCCATATTGGCGTATAGTATATATGAGAGTGTTGTGGTGATATAACAGATAGTTAAGAAGAAATGAGTACTTTATGCATGATGGAACACCAGACTGATTTAGTTTGAAGAATTTTATGTGAAGCAAATGTGCTATCAATTCTAAAGTATTTTTATAGTATGTGTTGTCAGTACCAAGGAGGTATTGGCAAGAGAGAAATGATCGTAGAACATAAACACAGATGCTCCTAATGCTACATGATTCTGCACTCAAACATGCTATAATGTTAAAACTGTGTAATTTCCAAAATATTAGTCATGTAGAGTGCAACACTCTTTATACTCTAATGCAGGACATGACATACATGTCCAACATCTGATATACATCCACCATGCAAGTTTTCTATCACACTCACTACGGTGACAAATTTTAAGATGATAAAACTACTTTCTTCTACACCGCAGAAAATCGTAGATTCTTTGTAATACATGCACAATGTAGCTTTCCTTAGGTGTATAGCGCCCAGTGCTCACATGCGATTATGGTTCAGAAATTATGCTATGTTCGCATCAGTTGTATAAAATGATCGCCAGCAGTGGAAACTGCTTCTTATGAGAAGACAGACAAATGCATAGCAGTGGCGTCTGACATGTGAAATTACACACCACGCTACACTAACTCTGTAAAGAGGACAACTGTCAAGTAAATTTATACACTGGGTTTGATGTACCTTACAAACCTCATCCAGTGACTTAAAAAGGGAGTTTGAAACTGTGGTGTCACCGCCAGACACCACACTTGCTAGGTGGTAGCCTTTAAATCGGCCGCGGTCCGTTAGTATACGTCGGACCCGTGTGTCGCCACTGTCAGTGATTGCAGACCGAGCGCCGCCACACAGCAGGTCTAGAGAGACTTCCTAGCACTCGCCCAGTTGTACAGCCGACTTTGCTAGCGATGGTTCACTGACAAATTACGCTCTCATTTGGCGAGACGATAGTTAGCATAGCCTTCAGCTACGTCATTTGCTACGACCTAGCAAGGCGCCATTATCATTTGCTATTTATCTTGTGATGCATGTGCCGTCAGACCGATGTTCACCAATTATGGATTAAAGTTAAGTATTCCAGAAGCTACGTACTTTTTTTACTAGACTCAACTCCTTTAACTGTTCCAGACCTCGCGCCAGCCTGCGTGAGCTTAAACGCGTGCCTTTCGGCTATTTCCTAGTGGCTTGGCTGTCTTGCCAAGTCACAACAGAAACATTTTAGATAAATTGCTGATGCTAACAACTCTAAGTAGTTCTAGTGTTTGGAGTCAACTTCAAGAATGTATCGGAAATCGCGAGATGATCATGGAACATAAATACATTCCAAGCGTTACACGGTTCTGCACTCAAACATTTTATAATGCCAGAACTATGGGGTTTCCAACCTATTACTCGTGTGGAATGCAGTATTCCAATGTAATAAATATATTTCCAGCACATGACATACATTCTCCCTGAAATTTTCCCTACGATAAACTATAGTGACTAACTGTGTGGTAATAAGCTACCTTGCACACCAAAGAAAACATCGATTCTTTGTAACACAAACACTACATAGGTTTCTGGAGGTGTATGAAGCCTGTTGTTTATGAAGCAGAAGCCCGATTACTGTTCAGAAATTATGATTTGTTCACAATAGTCCTATTAAATGATTGTCAGCAGCAGAAAATGCATACTAAGAAACAGTGACATCTTATGAGGAAATAAACACCATGATCAGTAACCAGAGGAACTGGTAATATTTTACATAAACATTTTACATAAATCGCTTATGCTAGCAATTCTGAAGCACTGCTCCACTGTTTGATATCCATGCCAAGAATATATCAGAAAGAAGTTTACTACCACTGCTGGTAACCCTGTTTCACACACAAGTCATGATCTGATGTTAAGTTGTATTGTTAATGTGTGGGATAATACGACCGTTTTGCCTTGACAAATGCCTCCTCTTTCCACTATTAGGGAGTGTATCAGTCCACTCTCCTCCAGAACACAAAATGTTGTTGATTTCGGTCAGTATTCATTTCATGGTATTTTTTATCTAATTTTGTGTATTCTAGCTAATTTATTTAATTTTGCTATGTATAAACGATTTTACATACTTCGTCGTATTTCCCTCAATTTTACATATTTAGCATCAATTTCTCGTGAGTATACCAGTTTTTCCTCGAATTTTACCGATGTTATGTCTTTTTAATATTTATCAACAGTTTTCCATTCGTATATGGTCATATTGTTGACATATCCATGTAGTGTTTGATTTTCTACGTGAATATTTGCATGTCTCATACAACAACCTACTATAAATCCTAAGTCTTCGTCTTTCCCCGATGATCCACATAGATGCATTTTGGATAGGACAGTCATGAGAAGTATAGAAACAGTCGCTTAGTACGTATATGAGGCTCAACAAGTGGTGCAGATGTGGTTATATTGGAAACTGAGAGTCTGGAAACAAAGCTGCACACTGCTCTGACCCATCAGAGTGCCTGTCTGCAGAGCTGGTCAAATCTTATTGAGTTCTCTAGCAGGTGACTTTATCAAAGTTTTTATAGTTCGTAGTTTTACTCCGTTGAATGTTATAAAAATAATGAGGAGTGAGAGAGACTGTGCTGTCAACGAAGACTGTCGTATTTCGGCCGAGGTAATCATAGGAATATAATAAAGGATATTAGATCATGTACGGACCGATACTTATAAACAGTCATTCGATATCGATGAATTGTAGGCGCTATGCTTCTGAATCTCTTTGTGCAGTCCATGTAGAGAATGATAGTGATGGAACACTGCTATTGGAAAATGACGGAATTTTTAGATAATTAGCAGGTGTCTGTAACTTGGGGGAAGACATCTCTTACTCGTCGAAATCAGATGGATTTCAATGATGTATATCGACGACAGGAGAATACGGCAAGTAAGCGATACTCTGATGAAAGTGGAGTTGAGAGGTGAACTCTGTGTTGCTTCTTCTAAGCACTGTGGGCAAGTATATTATAACCTCTCACATTCGTCTCGCAAAGTGACTGCAATGAGAAAATTAGGAGCCAATATGAAGCTTTATAACAAAAGTCAATCAGCAACAGAAGTTCCGTATTTTGTTTTCTGAATAAATGAGTTTCTGTGCCTATAAATGGATGAAGAGATCCTTAACAAGCAGACTAAATTTACATCTGTATCTATATGCTTACTTCACAAGCCATTGTATGGTGCGTGCTGGAGGGTAACCTTTACCAGTATTAGTTATTCTCTTTGCTATTCCACTGCCAAATAGATCGAGGGAAAAAGACTGTATATATGTCCACTTATGAGCGCTAATTTCTGTTATCTTGTCTTTGTGATCCTTACGCGAATTTTGTGTTGGTGTCGGTAGGATATTTCTGCGGTCAGCTTCAAATGTCAGTTCTCAGTAGTGTTCCTTGGAAAGAACATCGTCTTCCCTCCAGGGATTCGTATTTGAGCTACCTGGTGAGTATAATCTGACTGTTCGAAAAAAAACTGTCATGCAAAGTGACTCTCATGATCAATTTAATTAATTAGCCTATCAATTTGATATCAATGACATGCCGCCTGGAGGGCGGAAGCGGGGCTAAAATGGTTCAAATGGCTCTGAGCACTATGGGACTTAACATCTGAGGTCATCAGTCCCCTAGAACTTAGAACTACTTAAACCTAACTAACCTAAGTACATCACACACATCCATGCCCTGGGCAGGATTCGAACCTGCAACCGTAGCGGTCGCGTGGTTCCACACTGAAGCGCCTAGAACCGTTCGGCCACCAGCGGCCGGCGAAGCGGGGCTAGGGTACCACGTGTATGACTCAGAGTTGGAGCGGTAATAAGGCTTATTTTCATTGAGGCGACATCTTTTAACGAAATTCCAATCTCCCACCTATACAGGGAGAAATTACCATCGTAACGAAGTCAGCTGTATTACCGAATGTATAAAGTGATACGTAACATAAACCTGATATTTACAACTTCTCTGTGCTGTTATCTTACGAGACTTCGTATATGGCGAAGCATTTCGTTACTTCAAGAGAGTTTGGAAGTGAGGAGACAGCCTGTGACAGGTGTAGATCTTAGTACTCCGTCATAATCCAAAAATGAGTTTAATATGTTGTTAAGCTTATTATAACAGTTTTTTACCTCATGAGAGAATAATTAGAGGATGTATAGCTCTGCTATACCGTCTCAGGATTTTCACAAGCAACGACACTTTAGCGACATGAAAAAGTGTGTATGTCCCGGTTTCTTCGAGAATAACTCGTATATGAGGGAGAAATCTACGTTTACTTTGAGAAATTCGAGGTGTGTGGTCAACAACATCTCTATCTCAGATTGGGTAAACTAGAGTTTTAAAACTAAGGAGTCTACATCAGGCGTGCAACTGATATATGCATCGAAGCCACTGGTACTTGTCTCAAAGTGCGCTGCAGTCGGGGGCATGAATGATCACAAGGCTTCAACGACTGTAAGTCACACATTAGCTTAGCCTGTGACGGGCAGTTAGGTACTAAGAATGTGCCAACCTGTGTCCTCTGGCCCGCTAGCGAAGTGACCAGCGTGCGGGGTGGGCGGCGGCAGAAGCGGACAAGTGTGTTACGTGAGAAGATTCAATGTGACGGGTATTTACGCTGAACGATTATTCCACCTGTGTAATTTATCAGCTGACTGCTTGGTGATATCGTCTCTGACCTCCAAGAGTTCGGTATGGCAGGCACGCGAATGCCTGGAGACTGGTACTTAACTGCTGACGCGGGCGTCACACACGCTACAGCTGTTTCTCCGCTGTGCAGAGCGACGGATGGCGCGCTCTTCACGAACACGGTTGTGTATATGATCGGTAGGATCTTTTCACCAGATATGATTAGAGGAAACGTTGTGGTGAAGGAGGGTGCCTGTGTTGTCATACGATAGTGCAAATAAGACCTCAGATATATTTAGCACTACGATCTATTTGTGGCAGAAATTTAATTACCTGAGTCCCATAATGTTTGAGTGTGGTACTTAAACGTTGAAAATATGTTTTACTATGAAGAAGGCGAGTGTATTAAGCTATCTGGTTGACTCCTGTGAAGTCTTAAACACTTAAGAATTTGAAGCCATTTTGACTAGTTTTCGAACGTGACTGTCTCAAGAAATATGTACAGCTTCTTTAAATTACCTTTATCAGTCACAAGCTTCGTTGACTATTGTATTACTTATTTATTTAGCGACATGTTTCGAGGGAATACCGCATCTTCAGGCTAAATGGCATTACAAAAATTATTTTACAATAAGGTCATACTGATGTTACATAGTCTTTTCATAGATACTGTGCTTATACTGTGTAAGAAGAGAAAACTTAGTAAGAGGCGATGTCACTTTGGAAGTGTTTGGATGAAAATGTTTTGTAATAGTCAAGCACTTTGTTCTTATGGCGTGGCAGTCTCGTTGCGATGCGCTGTGGTGTTTGCATTTCCGTGGCTCTCTTGGCTTACTTGGTACTGTTAACAAATGTTCACTAACGTAACAGTAACTTGGAAACACGATCAGAAAAATCTCTACTGCAGTGGACAAGATGGCGGCCGAAATACAGCTGGTTTCAATTTGACTATCGATTTGTCGATCTATGTGGTGTCAGATGTTTACATGTCTTCTGCACGTCTTGTTATCGTATTACAAATGTAGGTTGACGAAATGCATTACAAATTGAGCACGTGTTACAATATTATTGTACACATCGTGATATAAACTATTTATTTTACATATTTCTAAGCTATTGCTAGGGCTAGAGTCAAACGACTGTCATGTTATGTATCTTTTATTCTAAGAGTACTGTAGTGAAATTGGAAAAGAAATGTCATTTCATTGAGGATCTCGTTATTCCCCATGTGACCATTGATGAATATCTACATTTCTTCCAAGATACCCATTTTCCAGCTCTTTTATGAATTATGTAGTACTTTGAGATCGTTGTCTATTGTAACACTGTGTCCTGTTCATTTATATGTTTCACTGTAGGTGATTTATTCACTTTGCCAAGTCTGAAACAGCCAGGGTGTTCTTTAAAGCTGGCTTCAAAATTTCTTCCCGTTTGGCCAATGTAATACTCGTATTTGTTGAGATGACTGCATGTAATTTTATAAATTCCTGCTTTGTTAAGTTTCTCTGTGGGATGCGAGACGTCATGTATCAGTTTCTTTTTTAAGTTGTTGGTGGCAAAGGTGGTACTGATGTCTGTGTTTTTTAAACAGCTTGGCTATTTTGTCTGATATGACACCTAAATATGGTAAGGTTATGGATGTTGTGTGGGGAAGCTGTGTCACATTGTTTGTTGTTATTGTTAGATGTGCGTTGTGGCTCTGGCTCTGAGCACTATGGGACTTAACATCTGAGGTCATCAGTCCCCTAGAACTTAGAACTACTTAAACCTAACTAACCTAAGGACATCACACACATCCATGCCCGACGCAGGATTCGAACCTGCGACCGTAGCGGTCACGCGGTTCCAGACTGAAGCGCCTATAACCGCACGGCCACACCGGCCGGCGTGCGTTGTGATAGTGTGTCTATTTAATGTTCGTGATAGCCATTATTATGTACAATGTATTTGATAGTGTTCATTTCTGTCTCATAATTGGCAACATTAAATGGTAATTTCTGTGCTCTGTATTTTTGATATCGAAATCGTGTTAGCTCTCCCGTTGTACTTTGCATTAGCCGGTAGGAACACAATATTCTTAGGAGGGATGAAAACCTCTGTGTGCGTGTTTGAAGAAGCTGGTTCACACACACAAACATTACGTCACGACCTGAGAGAGACAGGAAACGAGTTTGGAATTTCCCAGTCAACAGAATTCCACCACTTAATGATTTGTTTGAGGCCACGTGATCAAAGGAGGCGGACATCCGGTCCGTAGTCGATGGTATTTAGTATTGTGATCGGTAATTAGGACTTTGGGCGGTTTTTGACCTGTGTGGCGGCGGTCGGACGACAGATACACACGCTGGCGACGGTGGCTACTATACCGGACTTCTTTCCATTTCTCTGTGGTTAAGGTTGTCACGTCGTGGGAAGTGGGGCCGGAGGGTGGAGAGGTGAGCTCTGTCCTAGTGGGAGTGCCCTGTCTTCCGCAAACTGATTAAATAAAGAAGATGCATCAGTATATTACTGACACCGATTTGAACTTCGTGTCGTGAGTACCTTTCTCCCCAGCACAGATTGAGTATTTTTCCTGCCAATTTCCAGATGTGTAGGGGAGGGGTGGGGAGTCAAGTGGTGAGGAGTGGGACTAGCACTAGCTCAGTCGATCCCTGCACGTCAAAGTGAGCACACACACAAAAATTTGTTGCAGTGTATTTACCTAATTAGGACATGTAATTGCCGGATGTAAGCTTTTTCCGCCAAATGAAAGAGATTTTAAAAGTATACGGTATATTCTTTTTATGTAATTGACCCTAATTTGAATTTCCTGTAGTGAGATCCTTCCTCTCCAGCACAGACTGAGTCCTCTTCCTGCCAATTTCCACATGAGGAGGGGATGGGCTTGGAGGGGAGGACTGGCGAATTTTACAGACAAGAGGATTAATTAATTTATCGATTTAATTAATTTTTCAATTATTTTGATATCAAAGGATCAAAGGAGTGTTTGTATCAGAGAGTGGATTTCCCAGAGAGGTGTGAGAGAAGGAGAAGGAGGAGTGTGAGGTTTCTCAAAAGACAGATTATCCCCAGGGGGTCATAAATCATCACCCAAGGAGTCATAAATCAATTAAGAGAACAATAGGTTAAGGAGATGGGGAGGAGTCACACACCAATCAAGTTTGTCCCTGAATGTATGTAACCTATAATAACAAAATGCTCTGACACCCCATTACCCCACTACTTCTAGCATGTAACATCGGGTGGTGTCAACTTAATCCATATCGAGCACACACTAATAACTTGACGTATAGAAACAACTGAAATGGTTGAAAGCAATTAAGTCGCCAGAAGCGGTTAGTACCCCAAATCGGTTTTACAAAGAATACTCTAAGCCACTGTTCCCTTACTTAGCTTGCACTTATCGCGAATCTCTCTCCCAGCGCAAAGTCTCAATCGATTGGAAAAAAGCGCAGGTGATTCCTGTATACATAAGAAGAGTAAAACAATGTACCCTCAAGATTACAGACTAATGTTCAGAACATCGGTTTGCTGCAGAATTCTTGAACATATTCTCGTTTTGAATGTAATAAATTTTCTTGAGATGGAAAAGCTTCTGTCCAAGAAACAGCGCGGTTTTATAAAGCATCGCTCGTGCGAAACTCAGCTTGCGCTTTTTTCACATGTATCCTAGGAACTATGGATGAAGTGCAACAGGCTGATGCAATGTTCCTAGATTTCCGAAAAGCATTTGACATACGTGACCTTCTACGGACAATACAAAATAGGTTCCCAGATAAGGGAGTGGCTAGAACACTTGTTAAGTGACAGAACACAGTCGGTTGTCAATGAAAGCGGGTGTTCGTCGAAGACAGGGGTATTGTCAGGAGTGCTCCAGGGAACAGTGACGGGAACGCTCTTGTTCTCTGTATACATAAATGATATGGTGGACAGGGTGAGCAGCAATCTGCGACTCTTTGCTGATGATGCTGTGGTGTAAGGGAATGCGCCGAAGTTGAGTGATTGTAGGAGGATGCAAGATAACTTAGACAACGTTTCTAGTTGGTGCTGTGAAAGGCAGGTTTCTATAAATTGAGAGAAATGTAAGTTAATATAGATGAGTGTGAAAAACAATGCGATAATGTTCGAATAAGTATTAGTAGAGTGCTGCTTGACAAAGTCATCTCGGTTAAATATCGAGGCGTAACTTTGCAAAGCGATATGAAAATGAAACAAGCATGTGAGGATTCTAGTAGGAAAGGCGAATGCTCGACTTAGGTTTATTGGGAGAATTTTTGGACTGTGTGGTTAACCTGTAAAGGAGACCGCATATGGGACACTAGTACGACCCCTTCTTGGGTACTGCTGGAGTGTTTGGGATCCGTATCAGGTCGGACTGAAGGAAGACGTCGAAGTAATTCAGAGGTGGGTTGCTAGATTTGTTACCGGTCGGCTCGAACAATACACAAGTATTACGGAGATGCTTCAGGAACTTAGAGATCCCTGAAGGGAAGCCGATGTTGATTTGGAAGAGGGCTGTTGTGAAAATGTAGAAAACCGTAGAAAATCGGCATTTGAAAGTGACTGCAGAACGATTCTACCGTCGGCAACATACCTACATTTCGCTCAAAGGTAAGAAATGAGAAATTAGGGCTTTTACGGAAGCATAAATACAGTCGCTTTTACGTCGCTCTATTTGCAAGTGGAACAGGAAACGAAATTACTAGTAGTGGTTCAGGGTACTCCCGCCACGCACGATACGGCGCCTTGTGGAGTACTTATGTAGATATACCCCTAGCTGTAGGACTACGTCGATGCGCGAGAAACAGCGTGCTGTAATCGAGTTTATAATTGCAGAAAAAGTGTCTCCAGTTGAAATCCATAGAAAAAGGATTGTATCGATATTAGTAATATGCAACGCTAAGTTATTTGTTCTCGTAATGAATAAAACGGTGCGCTGGGAATCTCGGAGTGGCCGACCGCTTACCGCAACCGACAAGACTCATCGGAATCGGTTTCATGAACTCATCAGCGAAAATCGCCAGATAACAGAGTGACGGTCCTCTGGTAGGTTTTGCATATCACGAAAGCCTGTTCAGGATATTATAGAAATCTTCTACAGAAAACGGTGCGCTCGGTGGGTGCCTCGAATGCTCGCCCGTAACATGAAACCGAGGATAATGGACATGTGTCAACAATATGTTTCGCATTTTGCGCATGCGGGTGATGGGTTCATTAACAACACTGTGACAGATGATGAAAGCTGTGTTCACCAGCCGCGCGGGATTAGCCGAGCGGTCTCAGGCGCTGCAGTCATTGACTATGCGGCTGGTCCCGACGGAGGTTAGAGTCCTCCCTCGGGCATGGGTGTGTGTATTTGTCCTTAGGATAATTTAGGTTAAGTAGTGTGTAAGCTTAGGGACTGATGACTTTATCAGTTAGGTCCCATAAGATTTCACACACATTTGAACATTTTTTTGTGTTCACCATTTTGACGCCGAAAACAACAGACGATCACAATGAAGTTCCGCTACAAAGGACCATTAACGCCCAAAAACTTCTATATCATGCCATCACCAACGAAGCCATGCTCACAGTGTTCTGAGATGTTCAGCATGTGGTGTATTTGGAATTCACGCCTAAATCAATCACTCTAAACTCTGCAAGGTACTGAAAGACCCTCAGAAAACGGAAAGCAAGGAATCGAAAAGTTCGTTCGGCAGTCTCTCCTTCAGCAGGACAATTCCAGACCACACACGAGCGCTGCAACACCTGCAACAATCCGGCGCCCTGGGTACGCCCTCAGCAACCATCCTCCAAACAATCCCGACTTCCCCATCCGGTTTTCATCTTCTTTCAAGAACTGAAGGACACGTTCCCTGACTTGACTTTGATGGTGGAGCGGTGGAAGCAGAGGTGAGGTTGTAGCTCCGTCAACAAACACAACCGCTCTACATAGACGGTGTCAACAAATTGCTCTCTCGTTGGGAGAAATGTGTTCTTCACCACGGTCACTATGTTCAGAAATAAATATGTAGACATCAAGAATAAAGAAGTAGAATGTCAATAACAGGTTGCTTTATTTGAAAGATTCAAGAGTTTTCACACAGAAAATTCGGAGACAATACTTTTCATTACGCCCTCGCAAATTAATGATAGTTCTTCAAGAAGCAATGTGATTCTGTTATTCACTGTTTACTTCAATTTGTTGCAGCTAGATTATGGACACTAGTATGCCAGACTCTGTTGAACAATTATACTTTGAGTTTAGCCACCTAGACCAGTTTATTACACAAAAGTTTGCGTTATGAAATTTCGTTACTGCGTTACTTCACAAGAAATAGTCGCAACTTCTCCCAGTATATGAAATTCAAGCATGGTCGCCTACGAAAAATATAATTTGGCTGGTTCGCGTGCGCGTAAGTACTACCCCGCGATCTGTAAGTGGCAGTAAACTAGCAATTGCTCAGAAATAATTCCATAGTACTTCTTCGAGTCTAATGCTTCTCACAAGTGTAATACTTGTTTCGAACCTAATACTTCTCTCTGTTCCTTTCGCGATTTTTTCCCGCGTACAAGGCACAGCGGAATCTTCATGCTCGACTCTCACCGTTACCTCTTACTGAAAGTGCGCGGTCCTCCAGAGCACCATCAATGTCGCCGACACCCGACAATCCAGTCGACTGGCGCGAAGTGCTTAGGCCCTGAACATTCTCCAGCAGCTGGAAACGAGGTAAAGGTAGGTGTTGGTAGGGTTATCGATAACGGTGCCCTTACGCCAGACAGCAGCCATAATGTTCTTCTTGCATGGGGCTCCTTGCAGGCATCAAAAGCAATCGCAGGCTGTGGGCGATTGGAGGTCCAGACTGACGAATCTACCCAACTTCATACACAAGGATGCTCCAAGGGCGACTGTCTGCCCTTGAGCAGACACGTATCTCACAGTCATCAAAGAGATCTAGTCAGCAGCTGTGGACGCTCAGCTAAATTGTGACGATGTAGCGGAGTGCAAGACTCACAATTGTAGCCTTCGTTGCAGCGACGATGATAACCGTCAAAAATAGACAAGGACGACTCCGGGTGAGTAATTGCCATCAGCAGTTGCAACTCATTCCTAAGAGAGGGTGCATAAAAAGCTGAGCCAGTAAAGTGAGGTCAGATAAATGTGATGGAGACTCGAGCTAGCCGGCCGCTGTGACCGAGCGGTTCTAGGCGCTTCAGTCCGGGACCGCGTGACTGCTACGGTCGCAGGTTCGAATCCTGCTTCGGGCATGGATGTGTGTGATGTCCTTAGGTTAGTTAGGTTTAAGTAGTTCTAAGCCTAGGGGACTGATGACCTCAGATTTTAAGTTCCATAGTGCTTGGAGCCATTTGAATTTAGACTCGAGCTACGCTACGTTAACGAATAACGCAGCAAACGTAGCGTGTGTCACACACTGCTGACTGCGTGTGGCGTGGAATCTGAAGCTTCGGTAAAGCCCGCTGAAGTGGGCTGACTCTGTTGACTGGCATTAAACAACGTGAGAGCCCCCTTCACTGAGTCAACACGCTTAGCAGCGTCTTCCTGTCTCTCACAGGCGTTATTACTTAGCGACAGGGAGGCTTCTTCGTGTGGGTAGTTATCTGTCGGGCTGCGTTTGCAACCAGGTTGCACAAAATGTTGAAGATCTTGTAACACATACTACAATTTGCTCCACACACAAATACGTACACATATACACATTCAAACCGTGATTTCTTCTTTGATATGAAAATGATTTCTATTATACTTTAAACTATATATTCTTATTTGAATTCATCATCGTTGTAAAAGCAATGTACCGGATGATTATAATTAATATGTACCTATTCATTATATACAGGGTGAGGCACCTAAGTCGTAACACCCCTTGTATCTCCCCAGCCGTAATAGATACAAAGATTTCGTTTGGACAGTGAATTGCTGGGACAGGGGCTACTTCCATACATCACTCTCATGTTTGTGCTATTTTTTATTTCAGATATATGAGGCCACCTTTGGTATTTTTAACTGGAACCCTATGTTAAGTTTTAGCGTAACACGATGGGCTTAAAAAGACGGTTTCAGATATGTGTATATCATAATATTTAGGCGAATAGTTTTTGAGACACAGATATGTTCTCGTATCGTGTTCGTCCTTCGAAGCGGCGTTGTCCAGTGCGACCTTTCTTGTTGTGTAGAGTACATGGTAAACGTCGCGAGTCCGTCCTTACACAAACACGCCCATTTACCCTACAATAGTAATACATACTGCGATAATTTGATCAAAAATTAACTGACGATGTCACGCAAATATTATTCAGCTATCTGACAACTGTGATACCAAAATAGTACAGTATTAAAATACTAGAAGATGTTAATACATTTTAAGTAACAGAAATAAAATGTAAATGTGGAGGCCCTTATTGGTCACAATTATTTCGTACATATTTGTTTTTTATTTGAAAACATTTACTATTGATCACAATACGAAGCAAATACAAAGAAAGATGCAAAATACATACTGTACATGATACAAAAGCGTGTGCTCAAAATGCTTCCCCTCTGCTGCAATGCACATTTGTAGTCGCCGTTTGAATGATTTGTGAACGACTGCGAGGGTGTCACGTGAGATATCTGCGCACGCTTCGGTGATACGTTGCTTTATATTGTCTGGCGTTGTTGGTATGTGAGCATACGCTTTATGTTTGATTGCTCCCCACAGAAAAAAAACAAGAGGGGTCAAATCAGGAGACCGGACTCGTCACATTACTTCAGCACGTCCTCCTATCCAACAATCCTGAAACTTTTCATTTAACAGCTCTGTAGCCACACGGGAAGAGTGAGCAGGACAGCCGCAGGACAACATGCACTGACGCGTAATTAGTGGTACCTCTTCCAGCAAAATAATAAAACGTTTCGCAGGAACTGTGCACAGTTATTGCCGTTTAGTATACCCGGAATGAAGTACGGCCCCACAATGACATTTCAGACGATGCCGCACCACACGTTAACACTCCACCTTTGCTGATGCCGTACCTGTCGAAGCAAATGAGGGTTCTCTATTGACCAGTGATGCATATTATGCAAATTCACATTACCGTGGTTGGTGAAAGTCGCTTCATCAGTAAAAAGCAGCCGTTGAAAAACCGTTGGATCATCTTGTGGGCGCTGCAGAGCAAACCGGCAAAATTCCTGGCGCCGTTCGAAATCCACACCGGAGAGTGCTTGATGTAATGAGAGGTGAAACGGGTGAAATCTATGCCGGTGCAACATGCATAGAACACTTCTCTGACTTATACCGCATTCGGAAGCGATACGTCGCGACGAAACAGTAGAATCATTATGCGCCAACGCTAGAACGCCCTCTTCATGTATCTCGCCAGTTTCAGTTTTCTGCCTTGTCCTGTGTATGGCGTTCCATGATCCCGATTAAAGTAGTTTCTTGCAAATACGTGCAAGAAGCTGGGGCGTAGGACGCTCACGATCAGGATACAGCTCTCCATATCGCTTTATTGCTCTAACAGTATTTCTTCTGCTTTCACCATACACTAGAAGCATATCTAACTTTTCTTCGTTTGTGTACATGTCTGCTCCAAGAAACTGTGACGGAAATTCGATGTCTCATTACCCCAGCAGCACATTTATACCCCTCTCTCCAGCTACCTCGTGCGTCACCTTGCGGCCTTATCGAGAAGCAGGAAAACAACGCGTCCCCTGTTAAGTTCCTCAGTGGTCAACAGGAAAGGTCACACTGGACAACGCCGCTTCGAAGGACGAACACTATACGAGAACATATCTGTGTCTCAAAAACTATTCGCCTAAATATTATTATATACACATATTTGAAACCGTATTTTTAAGCCCATCATGTTACGCTAAAATTTAACATAGGGTTCCATTTAAAAAAAAAAAAGAAAGATGGCCTCATATCTCTGTAATAAAAAATAGCACAAACATGAAATGTGATGTACGGAAGTAGCCCCTGTCCCTGCAGTTCACCGTCCAACCGGAATCTTTGTATCTATTACGGCTGGGGAGGTACAAGGCGTGTTATGACTTAGCTGCGTCACCCTGTATAGTACGCGCTGTAATTATCATATGCCAGCGGAACTTGGTGGACAAGCTAATTCGTTAATGCTGAATAGATTAATTCCACTTGCGGGCAGTATGTCCTAATCTGGCGCTGCACACAGTTTGTATGACATTGTGACATCCACAGTTATTCGACAAGCCACAACGTGAGTGAACAGTACGGTTATTGTGCGCTGTTAATGAAACTGATTTGCGTGAACGGCAGCAATTACAATGCTGCATTGAGAGAGTATCGCCGACTGAAAAGTCCGAGGAGAGGCCTGATATCATTAAATGGTTTAAAGAAGATGGTAATGATATTCGAAAACACGGGTTAAAAAAATGGTTCAAATGGCTGTGAGCGCTATGGGACTCAACTTCAGAGGTCATCAGTCCCCTAGAACTTAGAACTACTTAAACCTAACTAACCTAAGGACATCACACACACCAATGCCCGAGACAGGATTCGAACCTGCGACCGTAGCGGTCTCGCGGTTCCAGACTGTAGCGCCTAGAACCGCACTGCCACTCCGGCCGGCGAAAGCACGGGTTAGCTTGGCGTCGCACCTGGTAGAAGAAGGCGTCGTATTCCGATGGAAGTTACTGACGAGGTTGCTGTTGCAGTGGAGTACCACGAGAATTGTCCATCCAAAGGTCAACAGTACAGGCGCTTATATTACACTGGCACCAGTACAAGATCGAGGCAGTGCAGCAACTGAAATGTCGTGGTGCTCAGCAATGTCTTCGGTTTATAGCATGGGTCGAAATTGGGGGATGACATGTGACCGGGCATATTCTATGGAGTGACGAGATATATTTTACACTACAGGGTGCAGTGAATACGCAGACTTGCAGAATCTGAGGTACTGTTAAACCGATTGTTGTGCACGAAGAGCCATTGCACTCGCTGTTGATTCACAAGCACTATTATTCTCGTTCCATTATTCTTTGAAGAGAATACATCCAGAGAGCATGTCAGGTGTACAGCGACGTCTGCACGTGATCGACAACTCCTTGAACGTCTAACAGAACATAAAATCGTGTATGTCTGTTATTTCTTTACGCGTAATGTTTTATGTAAATATAGCCTCTGACTGCGAGTTTAACAACTAAGAGACTGTTATCTTTGGTCATGCGGGAAGGAGGTGGATCTTTGGAAGAGGTGGTTGGCGGTCTTTCGATCTGGAGCGTGGGTTGAAGGAGGTGGTGATACAGGTGTGGTGGAAAGCAATGTCTTATTTTATATTAGTGTAGAAGTGTTAAATGTGAATAATGAATTAAATAGTGATGTGCAAAACCAATGTAACGCTTGCTCTCTAAAAATCAAAATACTACGACGCCCTACAAACCAGTTAGTCTCATCCAAACACAAAGAAAGCCGCGGGAACCTCGCAGTAGAATCACCTCTAGACTTCATGAAGACAACAACGCGGCCATCGATATAAGAGTTAAGTACTAGGCTGGTCGTACTTGTTAACGACCTCTGACTATAAATTTGAATCTCCTGTAGTTCCTGAAGGCACCGTGTGGACAAAAGAGTAGAACAACTTATACTCTGTGGAAATTTTAGGAAGAGGTCTCTTAAAAACGGCTTGTCATTCCTGCTTTGGAAGTGTACAACAGCGTGGAAACCAGTGTTTACATGCAAGATGGAGCAACAATTCGTTGCTCTCGCCCAGTGAAAGATCTACTTCGTGTTTTTTCTAGAGTTATACAGAGGCATTGCCTGCAGTATCCCCTGATCTGAATTCATGTGACTTTTGGCTCCGGGGATATTAAAAGAACGCGTTTCCCATGGGCAGGTTCAGTGTCTATCTGATCTGAAGGGCGGTATAAATGTACACGTTTCTCCGATTCTGTTGGAACTGCTGCGATCAACTGTTGATCACGTCGTTGTACAGATGCAGCATCTCGTCGACGCCTTCCGTGCGCACATTGAACAAATTGCGTAAGCGGTAATGAAATCAACATTATGCCGTTTTCACTTGTTTCACCTTTTCACCCACGTCCCGTTCCTAACATATTACATATGCAAACAATTCTATACATATTTTTACATCCACACTGCCAGATTTACAACGGTGACCAAAACTGGAACTAATGTTGTGCTTTTCTTCTCCAGCGTACATCGGTTCCGCATTAACGCATTAGAATATCTACCAAGTTACGCTGTCACTCGATACCTACCGCCCACCCTGGACCTCCGTGATGGCCTGTATTTTAATTCTAACCAACCGGTACATGTTTTTAAATAATTTTACGAAGATGATACACAGGTGATCCAGAAGAAATGGTCAATATTCAGGGATGTGACAAAAACGATCATTTGGAATAAAAATCTTTGTATGGACATGTGGTCTATTCCGAATGATTTCATGAATAGGGCGCATTTAATGTACAATATTATTTACTTTCTGTCTAATACATGTGTAAACATTGTCAGGTTTATACATGTACAAAACTAGTAAACATTACAGAACGTGTTTTACGAAGTATCAGCTGAAAAATACACACTTTTAACACGTTCATCTCTAAGCGTTATCGTGCATGCCGCATTACAACTGCCATAAAATTCTCAATAAATAATCGAACATCCCACCGTCAACTTCAGTCCGTTTGTGCGCTCTTGGGGGAACGTGTTGTCAGGGCGCCTCTGCACGTTCCATAACGAGGGTAACAGCGTCCACGACGCGACCAAGCAGCTCGCCTCGCGTATTCATCTGTCGGTTGTACACCGCAGACCCTCATCGAACTTCGCGAACAAAAAATCTAATAGTGCAAGGACTGGGATTCTTCATGACCGGTTAACTGTACTACTACGGCCAATCTAGCGATTAAGGTAAGTGCGGCTGAAACATTCCATCAAACGCCTGGTAAAATATGGAGGGGCTCCGTCATGCTGGAAGTACATAGCAGTCCGCGTGGGCAAAGTAACGTCCTCAGCACGTCCAACAAACAAATTTTCCAAGAAGTGCAGCCAGTTGTCCCATCATTCACTCTGCTAGCAAATGTACACATACGCCGAAGGGAGGTTGGGTTACGGGGTCCGCTGAATAGGTTAGGAGTCCACTACACGCACGAGGCGGCTACACGGGTATCAGAGGCTGTGTGGCGTGGACTGGGCGGGTTTTTAGGTCTCGGGAAAACACAAAAAGGGCTAAAGTCACAAATGGTGCAGGCCGAACGCAGGAAGAACGTAGATACAGGAACTATCGGTATAACAGTTGTACACTGTAGTAGCTGTGTTGGGAAAATACCAGAGCTCCAAGCGCTAATAGAAAGCACTGATGCTCAAATCGTTATAGGCACTGAAAGCTGGCTAAAGCCGGAGATAAGCTCAGCCGAAATTTTTGCGAAGAACCTAACGGTGTTCCGAAAGGATAGGCTAAACGCTGTTGGCGGTTTCGTGGTTGTTGCTGTTAGAAGTAGTTTAACTCCTCGTGAAATTGAAGTAGATAGTACCTGTGAGTTGGTATCAGTAGAGGTCATTGTTGGCAACCGGAATAAAATAATAATGGGATCCTTTAACCGACCTCCCAGTTCAGAGGATACAATTGCTGAAAGGTTCAAAGAAAACTTGATCTTGATGTCAAACACGTACCCGACTCCGACGATTATAGTTGGTGGTGACTTTAATTTACCCTCGACATGTTGGCGAAAATACGTGTTTAATTCCGGAGGTACGCATAAAACATCATCCGAAATTGTGCTAAACGTATTTTCTGAAAATTATTTCGAGCATTTAGTTCATGAGCCCACGCGAATAATAAACGGTTTTGAAAACACACTTGACCTCTTAACAACAAATAATCCTGAGTTAACAACGAGCATCAAAACGGATACAAGGATTAGTGAACACAGGGTTGTCGCAGCGAGACTGAATATTGTAACTCCCAAATCCTCCAAACATAAACGAAAAGTATACCTATCCTAAAAACCATTTATTTTCGAAAAATATACCTATCCAAAAAAGCAAAGCACGGAGCGAGGTGGCACAGTGGTTAGCACACTGGACTCGCATTCGGGAGGACGATGGTTCAGTCCTGCGTCCAACCATCCCGATTTAGGTTTTCCTTGATTTCCCTTAATCGCAACGGGCAAATGCCGGCATGGTGGCTTCGAAAGGGGACGGCCGACTTCCTTCCCCATCCTTCCCTAATCCGATGAGACCGATGACCTAGCAGTTTGGCCTCCTCCCCTAAATCAGTCAACCCAGTCCCAAAAAAGCCGATAAAAATTGACTTGACGCCTTCCTGAGAGACAATCTCCATTCCTTCCAAATTAACAATATAAGTGTAGACAAGATGTATCTTGAATTCAAAGAAATAGTATCGGCAGCAATTGAGAGATTTATACCAAATAAATTGACAAACGACGGAGCTGCCCATCCTTGGTACACAAAACGGGTCAGAACACTGTCGCAGCAACAACGAAATAAACGTGCCAAATTTAAACAGACGCAAAATCCTCAAGATTGGCGATCTTTTACATAAGCTCGAAATTTAGCGCGGACTTCAATGCGAGATGCTTATAACAGTTTCCACAACTTTGTCTCGAAACCTGGTAGAAAACCAAGAGAGACTGGTCGCATGTAGAGCACGCTTGTTGCAAGACACAATCAATGCCTTCTCTGCGCAATAGCAACGGAGATACTATCGAAGACAGTGCTGCTAGAGCACAGCCTTCCGAAATGCCTTCACAAAAGAAGACGAAGTAAATACTCCAGAATTCGAATCAAGAACAGCTTCCAACATGAGTAATGTAAAAGTAAATATCCTCGGAGTAGTGAAGCAACTCAAATCACTTAATAAAAGCAAGTCTTCTGGTCCAGACTGTATACCAGTTAAGTTCCTTTCAGAGTATGCTGATGCAATAGCTCCATACTTAACAATCTTGTACAACAGTTCGCTCGACGAATGATCCTTACCCAAAGACTGGAAAGTAGCACAGGTTACACCAATATTCAAGACAGGTAGTAGGAGTAATCCAGTAAATTACACGCCCATATCATTAACGTCTATATGCAGCAGGAACATGGAACTCATATTGTGTTAGAACATTACGAATTACCTCGAATGAAACGGTCTATTGGCACACAGTCAACACGGATTTAGAAAACATCGTTCTTGTGAAACACAACTAGCTCTTTACTCGCATGAAGTGTTGAGTGCTATTGACAAGGGATTTAAGATTGATTCCGGTTTTCTGGATTTCCAGAAAGCTTTTGACACCTTACCACACAAGCGCCTTGTAGTGAAACAACGTGTTTATGGAATATCGTCTCAGTTATGTGACTGGATTTGTGATTTCCTGTCAGAGAGGTCACAGTTGGTAGTGATTGACGGAAAGTCATCGAGTAAAACAGAAGTGACTTCTGGCGTTCCCTAAGGTAGTGTTATAGGCCCTTTGCTGTTCCTTAAGTGTATATAGAACTTGGGAGAGAATCTGAGCAGCCATCTTAGGTTGTTTCAGATGACGCTCTCTTTTATCGACTAGTAATGTCGTGAGAAGATAAAAAGAATTGTAAAAGATTCAGAAAAGATATATGTATTGTTCGAAAATCGGAAATTGACCCTAAATAACGAAAAGTGTGAGGTCATCTACATAAGTACTAAATGGAATCCGTTAAACTTCAGTTACATGATAAATAAGCCAAACCTAAAGACCGTAAATTCAACTAAATACCTAGGATTTACAAATGCGAAGAAGTTAAATTGGAAGGAACACATAGAAAATGTTGTGGGGAAAGCTAACCAAAGACTGCGTTTTATTGGCAGGACACTTAGAAAATGTAACAGATCTACTAAGGAGACTGCCTACACTACGCCTGTCCGTCCTCTTTTAGAATATTGCTGGGCAGTGTGGGATTCTCACCAGATAGGATTGACGGAGTACACCGAAAAAGTTCAACAAAGGGCAGCACGTTTTGTATTATAGCGAAATATGGGAGAGAGTGTCACTGAAATGATACTGGATTTGGGCTGGACATCATTAACACAAAGGCGTTTTTCGTTGCGGCGGAATCTACTCACCAAATTCCAAATACCAGCTTTCTCCTCTGAATGCGAAAATATTTTATTGATGCCGACCTACATAAGCAGAAATGATTACCATGAAAAAACAAGGGAAATCAGAGCTCACACGGAAAGATGTAGGTGTTCGTTCTGTCTGCACGCTATACGAGATTGGAATAATACAGAATTGTGAAGGTAGTTCGATGAACCCTCTGCCAGGCACTTAAATGTGATTTGCAAAGTATCCATGTAGATGTAGACGAACATTAAATGTGTTTTCCTCGGAAACCATTCGGAATAAGGCATGTGCCCATACGAAGTTTTTTGCTTCAGATGAGTGTCTCTGTCATATCCTTGAATTTTGACCATTCTTCTTGCGGCACCCTGTGTATAGACGTTGTTTGGTCACTAGTACTTGCTCAGACACTGGATAAAATAATAACTGTGTAATGTAAATGCGTTAAGGGCATCTGAGATTGGAAGATTCTTAGGCAGGGAAAAAAGCACGCCAAACTGGGAGCAGTGTTTCGAGATGTCACACCGAACAGACTTGGAAGATATAGCCTCGAATGCGATAGGGTTATGGAGACTTGTATTTGGCGTATCGACGACCGCCGGTCGGCTGTACTTTGAAAACAGTTTACGGTAGTGGCGGTGGTGGTGATGGGTGAGGGGGGCATGAGGGGGTGGAGAGGGGTTCAGCTGTGACGTCAGTGTTTCAGCTTACAACTGCACAAACGCGCTGCGATCTGTACTATATGTTCAAGCGACCGTGTTCTAAAAGATCACGGCAGAGTACGGCGCTGGGGGCGGCTGGCGGCAACCCTCCCAACATCTGAGTTTCGCGTTTCAGCCTCACCCACTAATGTCAGTTCTGTGCTACTTTTCTTACTCTTTCGATGTTGGTCACGTATAGATCAGGTAAAGTAATACGACGTATCCACGTTTCTCTCTTTCCGCTCCTCCTATCCCATAGTTCGTCATTGTTCCTCTTTGTTCTTACGTTTCCAGCAGTTGTTTATTTCCGTTTGCTTCCCATGGAACTCCTCACGCAAAAATTTGACGACGCATGAGCTCTGTGAAAGATGACGTAGGCCTCAGAGCGCCAGGAATATACAAAATACTGTATGGTTGTGGACAGTTTTTTGTCGGACAACACCGTAAATAACACGAGAGATGGGTCCGCTAACAGAATCCCGAGATATAAGCAGTAGCGGAACACGCCCTGGAAATGAGACACTGAACTGCCTTCAACGAGACATGTATCATTACACAGACATCTGTTTTCTGGGATAGCGTGGAAAAGAAGCGACCGAGATAAAAATATCTGACGAGACGCTCCATGAAGATGGCTGTCTGTAGCTAAGTACAGCTTGGGACTTGGCTATGCGAAGGTTGAAGCGGCCGCAGTGGACTAGTAACGAAGACATTACCTTGTAACGCGTGGGTCTGAGCACAAGCGACCTCACAGGTGGTAGTGCGGCTTTAATAAGGACGCCAGCAGCAAATACAGGATACTACCTTTTACAAATCCCTTCTAATGCTGGAAGGCCATGCGCTCCGCCTCACCTATCGCATCCGCCTCCCCTCCCCCACGCGGATCCTGTATGACCTCATTCCGTTCCCCCACCTCCTCCTTTTCCTCGAACAGATACGGATCCTCTACACCTCCCGCACACTTGATCCCCCTCACCCCCTGGTTGCTGCTCTCCCATCCTTCCCCACAGCCTCCGCTGCCGCTCCTGTATTCCCACATCCCACCCGCTCTCCATCTCTCCACTCTCCATACCCTCGCCCAAGGTGGCTTCCGCCAACTCCCCCTCCCTGATGATTCCCTGATTCCCTCCATCTACCCCACCTACCAACTTTGATCCTCCCCTGACTACCCCCTGTGTTTTTCCCAAGGGCACCCTCTCTCCCTTCTCTCCCTCCTCTCTCTCCCTATTCTCCGCCCAGGCTTCCCTTACCCCCCTTTACCTTCTTTCCTCCCCCTCCCCACTCCTCTGCCACTGGCATCTACACCATCCCCCTCTCCCTCCTCCCCAACTTTTTCCCCTTTGGCAGGTCCCCGGACTCGTACACGAACAGTGAACATTCGCGTGCCAGAGATCATCGCCTAGTGTTTGTGTGTGCCATCGTGTTCGTGTTCCAGTGTATCGTCGCTTGTGCTCCATCGATCGCGTGTGTCATTTCTGTCATCTCTGTTCTTGTCCAGGTTTCTGAACGTTTTTTATATTGGACACTGCGCCCGTGAACGGCTCCGAGTATTTTTATTTTGTATGTCTACTGTTGTTCACCCACCACGTCTGTTTTTCGATGTCTCCTTCTGCATCGTTTGTCCTATCTGTGGCCGAAGAGCGGCGTAGTTTGCCGCTGCCGGCCTACCTGTATAAGGTATGAAAATAACAATAAAGCAAAAAAATACAGGATAGTTCAAGAAAGAAAATCAACTAGAACGCAGATAAGACAACTGCGGTCTACTTCAGCAAGAAACGGCCTGTACTGATAGACACGTTACGACTGCAAAACAGCAACATCTCATGAAGCCCTACTGTATAGTACCCAGGGGTAAAAGTAGACCAAAATCTCTTCTTTCAGAAAGATGTTGAAGACCCGCGAACAAGCACGCTAGTGACAGCAAGGACACTAACCCCCCTTTTACTTATTGGTGTGATAAAGCCTCTACTAAACTTAGGCTATACAAGGGTACAATACATCAGAAATACTTTATGGCAGCACTGTCTGGGGTTTAACGAGTAAAATCTGTTTTAAGGAAATGCAAATAGTCTAAAATAAATGTATTAGATGGTGTCTGAGAGGGAACGGATACTCGAGAATTACAGACCTACACCACGTCTCCTGCGTGGATAGATTAAAGACATGAATTCAGAAGCGATCAAAGAATCTCCATAGTAAGTTCAACCACGTCGGGGACCATCCACAGCTGGAACAAACAGGCACAACGATTCCACATTCCTGGCATCTATTCAGGGTTACCTACGTCAGCGAACAGGGCATAAAATAATGTTAGAACAAAATTCGCAGAGGTACGATTATGGAACCCCATGGCTCAAACCCCTACAACAAAGTGAAATAAATTGAACATAACCCTTATTGCTTGCGCTTGGTATCCTCATACCGTAACCTGGTTAGCTGAGCATAGATGTAGCTGTAGACGTAAGTTAACTCCAAGCGAAAGAAATGCGTGTTTGCAGCGTAAAGATCATCTTGAACGTATTCTGACTCGGCGTCCTGTGTTTCCATATCGTTTCCCACCGGTGCCCCACGGCTGGCGATTAACGGTTATTAAATCGGAGCCGGCGAGACGGGCCGAGTAAAATATTCGGTGCCATGCTTTACCCGCGCCGTGCCATTCATCATGCGAAGTGCAGATAAATCGCCTCGGAGATAATAGAGGGCTATCCCGGCCCAGAGAGAGGGATGGGCCGGCATCTCACGAGAATTAACGACCAAGAGGGGCGCTCGGGCACTCTCACCCGCGACTCGCGCGCCCCACGACCAGGCTCGCGGTCGTGGTCGAGGTGAAATATCGCCACATACAACGCCGCACTCGCCGCCGAGTCGAGCGCACGGAACGGTCCGTATTTCTTGCCCGTATTGACAGCGTAATTTCAATGAATGCCGGGCAGAGCAAGCGGAACCTCTGAATCTATGCCTCGAGCACACGTGACCTTCCGGCGACTGGCAATTCATTTAACATTTGGCAATGCATGGCGGATGCCGATGTCGTTCGTGATCTCCATTAAAAGCACTTTTTCTAACGAACACGATTCGGTTGTAATGGAAACAGTCATTTCAGTAGCCCTCCTCTCCTTCCAGCCTGTTTACGGTCGTAGAAGGGAGGTTGCGGACAAGCAATCTTCGCAGCGACTTGAGTAATTTCTGGTTGGCTTCTCTGGGGATCATTCCCAAAACAGTGCCTCCTATTTTTTGTAAAGACTGATTTGTGTTGGTTTGACACTAATGTTTGAATCCTATCGTTAATGTCGTACTGGTTTCGTCATCCAGTGACAGATGGGGAGCTTTCCAAAAATGGATGTGTGACTGAAATCCTTACTGCTGAAAAAGTTGCGCCAACTGCAACGCGTCGACTTTTGCTTAAGATGTACTGAGACTATAGAGTAGACTTGTGTAATGTAATGAATTTCAGTAGTAGTGGAAATGATGTCCATGCCAAGGAAAACACACATTTCTCCCCTGGCATCCGTCATTACGAACAGCGTCTAAATCAACTCAACCGTAATGGTCGGCGGATTACGACCGAGGAAATGTGTGCACACTGAATGTCCACTGTAATACTTTGCAAATGTTACCGAACTTTGACTTCCGCAAATTAAATGTGGGCTGGTTTCCCATGAGCCCGTTTGGTATAAACAGTAATAATGTTGTCTTACGATAGTCTGCCGAGAGTCTGGTGAAGCAGACTGACGTTGCAGCGACCTTTTCGTCTTACGTAGCATCTAAAATCGCAATCGCTAATCCAACAACTTTGTCCGCAGCTCGTGGTCGTGCGGTAGCGTTCTGGCTTCCCTGCCCGGGTTCCCGGGTTCGATTCCCGGCGGGGAGAGGGATTTTCTCTTCCTCGTGATGACTGGGTGTTGTGTGCTGTCTTACGTTAGTTAGATTTGAGTAGTTCTAAGTTCTAGGGGACTGATGGCCATATATGTTAAGTCCCATAGTGCTCAGAGCCATTTGAACCATTTTTGAATCCAACAACTTTGAATATTATATTAAATTACAATGCCGTGTCTGACTAATCTTTACTGCTCGTTTCTGTCACTAAAATTCAGTTTCGCTATAGAACTACTTCTGAAGTGTTTAGTAAGTAAACTGTTGCGTCGTTATATTTAGCAACAATGTATTCGAAGCACTTCTCTACTCACTTTATGTTCTCCACTAATCGTAGTGACGGCATCCACCACTGGAACAGAATTTGTGGCTAACTTCCTCTTGGGAATTCCTCCTGAAATTTAAAGCTAGTTGATTTGGGGGAGGCGACCAATCAGCGGGGTCGTCAGTCCCATCGTATTAGGGAAGGATAGGGAAGGAAGTCGTCCGTGCCCTTTCAAACGAACGATACCGGCATTAGCCTAAAGTGATTTTAGGAAATCACGGAATACCTAAATCAGGATGGCCGGACGCGGATTTGAACCGTCATCCTCCCGAATTCGTGTCCAGTGTGCTAACCACTGCACAACCTTGTTCGGTTTCTGTTTTCTATGTACGGTTGCCACGTTCTCAAGGAGCGAAATTTGAAAGTTAAATCTGTTCATTCATCTCGGAATAGTTATTCAACTAAGTTCTTAATTAATTTAGAAATTGCTTTTGAGACAAAGAATGAAACTAACGCGATATTTTTTGAATCCTGTGGAAAACATCGATGAGGTTTGATGCCACATCCAATTACATCCCATACGTGTTCGATCGGATTCAGATCTGATGAGGTGGGAGACCAGTACTCGCTACTGTTTTCCTCGAACCACTCCATTATACTCCCGGTCTTGTGAAATGGCGCATTACCTTGTTGAAAATGTCACTGCCGTCGGGAAACATGATCGTCATAAAGGGGTGAACGTGGTCTGCAACCAGTGTACGACACATCTTGGCCGCCATGGTGTCTTGCACGAGCTTCACTGGACCCATTAATGCTGACGTGAATGTTCCTCAGAGAATAATGAAGCCGTCGCCAGATTCTCTTCGTCCCGCAGTACAGGTGTCAAAGAGCTGTTCCTCTAGAAGACTAGGGATTCGCGCCCTCCCATAGTCATTATGAGGAAGGTACCGCGATTCATGAGACCATGCAACGCTCTGCCACTCCGCCAACGTCCAGTGTCAATGGTCATTTGCCCATTTCCGCCGCAGTTGCCGATGTCATGGTATGTCTAACATTGGCACATGCATGGGTCGTCGGCTGCGGAGGCGCATCGCTAGGAATATTCGGTGCACTGTGTGTTCAGACACACTTGTACTCTGCCCAGCATTAAAGTCTGATGTCAGTTCCGCCACAGCTCGCCGCCCGTCCTGTTTTACCAGTCTGCCCAGCCTACGAGGTCCGACAACTGTTATGAGTTGTTGCCGCCCCACCTTGGTTTCGCCACATATTGAAGGCAGTCAGCACAGCACTCTCAGAGCACCCAAAAAGTCGTGCAGTTTGCGATATGCTCGTCCTGAGCTTCCGGACCGTCACAATATGCCCTCGGTCAGACTCATATGGAACGCACGTCTTCCCCATTCTACACACGCCTCACTGACAATACACGCACAGTGCGTGTTTCTGACTAGCAGTCATTCCTGGCCAGGTGACGCTGCTATCGCCTGGATGGTTTTATATCTATAGTAGGTCTGTGGTCTAAATGTTATGGCTGATCAGTGTACATTGTGAACAGTAATGTTCCTACAAGTCTTCATTAGGCTACCACGGAAGTCACTTTTACTTCTACAGATTTTTCTGCGTAAAGAACGGTAGTTATGTTTTATTTTCTACGAACTTCTTAGTCATAGCATAAAGTTGGTAATTACTCTTATTTAAGTTTATTGTCAGCTGTCATCGTATGCAACACACACAATGTTTAGTAAAAGACGATGTGATACTGTTTCGCTAGCTTTCCGTGCCGTACGATACGCTTCCGGCCGCAATTCTTGTAATGAATTTCTTTGAGTGGTACGTTTCCCACTCAACATGAGCGTTTATGGGAGGGTGGGAGTAGGAGATGGGGGTAGGAGGGGGAGAGGCACTCTTAAAATAGTTCCTTTTAAAATAACACGGACGATTTTCGTCCGTATTCTTCCTCAATCCTACCCTGAGCGCTCCCTCTAACGTGTCCAACGTCGACAAGACGTTGGACGGTAAGGCTCCTTCTGGACCATCTCCGAAGCGATTCAACACTCCGCGCTTTTCTATCACACCGATATTTTGCCCCACGTTACACACAGAGAAAGGGAGAGAGAGAGAGAGAGAGAGAGAGAGAGAGAGAGAGAGAGAGAGAGAGAGAGAGTGCCGTGTGTAGAACGTTAGTGGATCCCGTGTTGACTTGTCTGATTTCACCATGTAGCTAGTTTATTCTCAACCACGCTATGTGATAGCATAAGTACCTGAAAGCTGAGACAGACTGTAATCTTTTGTGAAGTAATTCCTTAGAGACGTACGCGAAATTTCTGTTCTCATCTAACTGATTACCTGGCATACTCTAGAAACACGAATGTGTGTGCTATTAGTGTTGCCTGTTTTTGTGCCGATGTGACTTCAATGTCAATCTTGCTTTTGTTGTGTTACTCGCACGAATTGATGAAACACAGAAAGAAATCTTGCATTATACATGGCTGGAGGCACTGGGTCCATAGCAAATGAAGTGCTTGGAAAGCATAGTAGCAAGTACTGAAATCAGGTTCATTACAGGCGCCATGCATGTAGTAACGCATGATGATTCACGAGACCACAAGGCTGCAACAGAAGTCAAAGAGTGAAATGTCAATAAAACTATGTGGGAATGATCGTGTCACGGCAGTTAACACAAATGTTTATTTTAGAAAAACAGGAGCTGAGTTAAGCTCAACCCCCACATCCCAAACGGCTGCAAGGCGCGTTCTCTCTTTCTCTCTCTCTCTGTCTTTGTTTCTCTCTTTCTCTCTCTTCATACCTCCCTCCTTCTCTCTCTCTCTCTCTCGTTTGTACAATAGACCATATAATTACTATTTTCTTCATTGCTATTGTACCCTACTCCTAACCTTCACTTTGGAGTGAAAATTGAATTTTCAGGACAAATCAAGAGTCATCTCTATATACAAAACTGACATATGTGAAATTTTCCTGATAGGAAATATTGTTTGGCAATAACATTGTAGCCACGCAGGATTAGCCGAGCGGTCTGGGGCGCCGAGTCCTCCCTCGGGCATGGGTGTGTGTGTCTGTCCTTAGGATAATTTAGCTTAAGTAGTGTGTAAGCTTAGAGACTGATGATCTTAGCAGTTAAGTCCCATAAGATTTCACACACATTTGAACATTTTTGAATAACATTGTAATGGTACTTAATGAGTTTCTCACTGGTTACAGAAAGTTTTGATAATTTGTTTTGAAAAAGAAATAAAAAAGAAATTTTCATGGAGAGCTGCATCAAACCAGTCTCAGGACTGAAGATCACAACAACAACAACACAGAAATTTTATCATGTACGTACTGCAAGCTGTGTGATGTTCCTTGAGCCTTCAATCACACCCGCTCCAGAATACTTAACAAATGTTAGAGAAATTTCGTCTGCCTCCAAGTAAACAGCACGTTTCTCTAAACGAGAGAAGAAAATATTTGAACTGTATATTACTTCGAAATATAAATCCGTGCTACACTCTGAATGGATGCGTGGCACAGTTTATTTTGGACGCTCCCCCATATCAATGTTTTCAGTGGCCAAAGATGTATGCAAGGAAACTCCTCCTACCTGAAGACGTACTGTATGTAGGTCCTGAGGAATGTTGCCATCTCTAGTCCTAGCGTCTCTGTGAATCCGATTCTAGTGTCACAGGATTCAATTTCTCAGTTTATGAAAATATTATCTATGT
This sequence comes from Schistocerca serialis cubense, assembly GCF_023864345.2. Lineage (NCBI taxonomy): Eukaryota > Metazoa > Arthropoda > Insecta > Orthoptera > Acrididae > Schistocerca > Schistocerca serialis. The sequence continues at coordinate 438,348,883 of NC_064646.1, forward strand.
AGTGCATTTAAAGGCATTATGTTCATTTGGGCTGAACATTAAATTCATACAGACACCGGTTTGAATGGCAAAAACCACAGATTCAGTTTTTTCGATTAAAATGGGCTATCGTTTATTAATTACAATTACAGTCAAAAGAAGATTAGAGTTTAACATCGTGTCGACGGCGCACTCATTAGAGGCGGGAATCTCAATGAATTCCGCGTATCATTATCTCTCAGTGTCACTACCTGTAAGTGTTCTTCCTTCCACAACACTTTACCTATAAATGGCGTTTTAAATAACGTTCTTCCTTGCTTAAGCATCAACATAGATGACAATGTCGTGATTGGTAATTCACAAGCTGCAAATACTTTTAACAATCATTTTTGAATGTAGCAGCAAAAATATAATTAAATGGTTCAGTTGAAGAAGCAAGAGAATATATTAAAAATGTCATCCCACAAAACTTTAAGCAACTAGAAGCATCACCAATATCCTTCACTGAAACTGCCTGAATTATAAAAATTATAAAAAAACAAAAGCTCATGTTGTGTTGGTGGAGTTTCTAACAGAATTCTCAAAATTTGTTCCAACTTAGTAAGTAATGTTCGTATTTGTGTATGCAATGCAGAATTCTTACAGAAAGGTTAAAATATGAAATTGTTAAAGGTAGTCTCGTAGTTATGTGGAAACAATCGTTATGCAGTTTGGATTCCGGAAAGGCTTTTAGACTGAAAACGCTATTTATATATTCACTCATCAAGTAATGCAAGCCTTAAAAAATATCGCCAGTTCCTATTCTTTGTGCTCTCTCCAAGGCGTTTACGTAGACCATGAACTCTCTTAGAAAAATTGAAGTTTTGTGGAAGTGGTGGCTTTATACACACCACAGAAGTTAGGCATTTTAGATGTACCATCACGATACATATATTAGCTGACGAAATTCGTAATAAATAATTCATCACAATTTGAGAATAATAGTGATATCCATACCTACAACACTACAGGTAAAATGAATTTTATTACCTATTACTAAAGCTGTCAGTTTTCTGAACAGAGTTTAATATGCAGCAACAAAAATCATTACTGTTAACACTAATTGTGTATTACCTATCCTATAAACTTATTAGTTCCACATCGTTTCGATAAAGAATCGTCAAAATGGTCTATGGACCATAACAAACTGACTAGCATGCCGAATACACACGCTAAGTAGCAGTTCTTTTTGTTGCTCTTCCAACTCCAACATTCTAGAGTGATTTTAAGCCATCTTTGACACGGGCGGTTAATTTTTAACTTCTTCTGTTGTAACTTTACAAATTTCTTTTGTCAGTGAATCATCAATAGCTCTCACAAAACGTCATTATTCCCGAAACTTCCTGGCAGATTAAAACTGTGTGCCGGACCGAGACTCGAAGTCGGGACCTTTGCCTTTCGCGGGCAAGAGCTCTACCATCTGAGCTACCCAAGCACGACTCACGCCCCGTCCTCACAGCTTTACTTCTGCCAGTGCCTCGTCTCCTACCTCCCAAACTTTACAGAACCTCTCGCAGGAGATGCAGAAGCTGCATTTTTTTAGATTGGTACCCCCATTTTTATTACATATTCGTATAGTACTTACATAAATATGAATGTTTGATTTGGAAGTTTTGTGATGGATGATGCTATAATACTCCAACACTCATGCCTCACCCACTTACATGAACAGTTGGTAACAATGTGGTTTTTTAAATTAAAACATGAAAAGTAATTATGTTTGGACTTTGTTTGTGTAGTTCCAATGTGATAGATTTACTTTTGTGACCTTATCATAAATTACGGGAACGCATGCTGTTACTGCGTGAGGAACCGTAATAACCTCATTAGAGTAATAAATACCAAAATGATGTCCTTCAACTTCAATGCATTTGGCAATACTCGTAACGAAATTCATCTCAAAACCGAGTAGATCGCCTTCATTAACTGTCGCACGTGGACTGACAATGAGCTGACGCATGTTTTCAGGCGTTGTCGGTGGATCACGATACCAAATACCTTTCAATTTTCCACAACGAAATAAGTTGGGGTTGGGTTGTTTGGGGAAGGAGACGAGACAGCGAGGTCATCGGTCTCATCGGATTAGGGAAGGAAGTCGGCCGTGCCCTCTCAAATGAATCATCCCGGCATTTGCCTGGAGCGATATAGGGAAATCACGGAAAACCTAAATCAGGATGGCCGGACGTGGGATTGAACCGTCGTCCTCCCGAATGCGAGTCCAACGAAATAAGTCCGGAGACGTAAAGTCCGGTGAACGTGCAGGCCACGGTATGGTGCTTCTACGACCAGTCCACTTGTCACTAAATATTCTATTTAATACCGCGTGCTATGTGCCCTATATCCATCACGTCGAAAGCATATCGCCATTTTTTCATGCAGTGAAACATCTTGTAGTAGAATTGGTAAAACATTAATTAAGAAATCGGCATACATTGCACCATTTAGATTGCCATCGATAAAACAAGGGCCAATTGGATGTCCTCCCAAAATTCCACACCATACATTAACCCGCCAGGGTCGCTGATGTTCCACTTGTCGTAGCCATCGTGGATTCTCCGTTGTCCAATAGTGCATATTATGCCGGTTTACGTTACTTCTGTTAGTGAATGACACTTCGTCACTAAATAGAACTCTTGAAAAAAACCTGTTATCGTCTCGTAATTTATTTTGTACCCATTGGCAAAAATTTACAAAAAAATGTTCAAATGTGTGTGAAATCTTATGGGACTTAACTGCTAAGGTCATCAGTCCCTACGCTTACACACTACTTAACCTAAATTATCCTAAGGACAAACACACACACCCATGCCCGAGGGAGGACTCGAACCTCCGCCGGGACCAGCCGCACAGTCCATGACTGTAACGCTCGAGACCGCTCGGCTAATCCCGCGCGGCCAAAAATTTACACAAAGTTCAAAGTCATACCCACGCAATTCCTGGTGGATAGAAATATGGTAAGGGCGAAATGTATGATGATGTAGAATTCTCAAAACCGACGTTTTTGAAATTCCCGATTCCCACTCAATTTGTCTACTACTTATGTACGGATTAGCCTCAACTGCAGCTAAAACATTTATTTGGTATCTTCATTTGCTGCAGTTTTTGGTTGCGTCTTCTTCTTTAGCTGAACACTTCCGGTTTCTGTAAATACATTAACTATCCGATGAAAAGTCCGGACACTTGCTGCTGTCTGTCAGGGTAACTATCAACTTACATAGCACAAGCTTGTTGGGCATTTTGATCACAATAGCCATAAATAAACACCAATTCTACCTTTTTTGCGACTGTTTAACTTTCCGTTTTAACAAGATTATGTTTTACGAGTAATTATTACGACTGGACAAATGTATCACCATACCAAATTTATATGCTATCTCGTGCGTTGCTACATTTGTGAGAATATTACAGTGCCATCCATCGCAAAGCGAAACAAATGTTCCATATCATTCATATTTATTTACGTACTATACGAATATGTAATAAAAATGGGGGTATCTATTTTTAAAAAATGCCTTTTCTATCAATTTGACCTATGGCAGCGCCATCTAGTGGGCCATCCATAGCGCCATCTGTTTTCCCCCGTCAGGCTTCAACAGATTTGTTCTTCTTATTTTTTCGTTTGATGCTAATTTTGTGAGATATTTGGCCCGGCCACTATCAATGGTCCACCCTGTATGTATAACCCATGATGAAGATAAAAATTAAAAGTATGCATACGAACGACATAATCATTTTTGTTGCTCACATTCGTGCTGTAATTACATGGTTCGTGTATTACTGTTTTGTTAAAGATTTTCGATGGTAAATAAAAATGGATTTAATCGGAATCATGTTATCTGTCCTCTAACAAATTACATAGCAGGTTTTATGAAGTGGCCAATGTGACACGTCGCATGTATATTTCAAAAAGCATATTTTACTGCCGTATCTTTCTTGTACAAAATCCTTGAAGTGCTTCTCATATGTCACTCTGCAGTGACATTAGAAACTGAGATGTAGCAACTACTGAAATGTGAAGTAGTCGCTAATGTAAACGTCGCTAGGTGCTAAGGACGAGAGTGTAAATGCCAGCCTTTTCTGAGGTTATGTTGGTCGTCGCTAATTAGTGTTCTGCTTTTAAATTTCCTCCTCAGCTGTAGTGAGACTCCAGCGAATAATGTCAACCAACATTTGTGCCAAGTTGCGGGATAATGCTAAAGAAAACTGACACTGTTATTATGTTAAGTCCACTGCTTCCACAAATTTTACGTTTACGTTCAAATTCAGACACCTAAACTGTTCTCTTCCCAAGCACTCTTTTTCTTCCCTCGTCAAAAACGGTGCATTCACCATGCAGAATAATCCTATCCGAATATCAGAGTTTTGAGTCGTGGTTCTAGCTTTACATAGTGTAAACGACAGGTGTTTGCAACTTATCATAGTGGTGTAGGGGAAGTTGAGACGAACAGGTTGAAGTTGGACACTTGCGCCTGTGAAGTAGGGTACTACCTCAAACTGCCCTACGTGTGCTGTTCATGACAGTGGCCAATACTGGAGGTGACCAGTCGCCTGCTTGTAACCAGTATACAACCTAGTGTTGGTCTTTCCAGTTCTTGGACGAATAGCTTTCAAATGCTGTACTCAGAATAGGATTTCAACATTCTGCAGTTCCTTGTGTCTAGCATCAGCTTACCGAGTTAAAAGTTTCGGGGGCTGTCCAGTAAGTTACAGAAGAACACAGAAGAACACATCCACAAAGCCTGGTCTCTCTTTTTCCATGTTTACAGTTTTTCCTTGTGAAATGCAAATGCATGAATGCTCCATTCACGTCCACCAGTTCGCTTTCATCCATTTTGCGACCTTAGTGTGGCCCGTATAAATATTCTGGCCTGGAATGCCGCGAACAATCCTGGGCAACAGTTGCCGGCAGCGATGGTGAAGGCGTAGCCGTTATTCGTGTGGCCGTCAGTGTGGTTGGGCAACATTGACGGGTATATTGCGGCAATACGCAACTTTTACATCCCGTGGAGACGAGGTGACGACCGGAAATAGAATGGAGATGAGCAGAAGACGTGGCCATACGAAGGGGTTTTAGATAGTTCTTTGCACGATTCCAAGAGACAAGAAAAGATCTAGGAGACGAGTTATAATGAAAGATGATAAAGGACATTTGGAAAACAATTGTTTTAAGACAAGAACCGAGAAATCCAAAAGTAAGATTATTCGGAAACATGTATGCAAGTACGACAGAACGACACTGAACAGTTAGAACATTGCAAATACCTCTGTAGACATGAACTAGACAGAAAGACGTGAGCGTGAGATATTACTACAACGGTTGGTTGAAAGGCGACAGGAAGTAATAATTAAGACTGTTACAGCTAACATTTTTTAACAGATTCACAGAGACATTGCATTACTATGACTCCTTGGATCTTGTTATCCACTTTTTTTTTTAATATTCTAAATATACTCAAAACACGTCATCACAGTCAACTGCAGTAGGGAGAGGATGGCAGTGCAAACAAAGGTTGTTCAGACTTAACTATCGATGTGTCGATCCTTGAGTTATCTGCCACTTGGAATTTCTTCGGCACACCTTGCTGACGAATACCTGATGTTGTTTGACGAATAACAGAGACAATAATGACAATAACAGAGACAGCGACGATATGATATTAATAAAATATAATTATTATATTTTCGCCGATACCATCAAACTGTCAGTGTCCCTTTTGTGTTGTTCGTCCGCTGACATCAGAGATGCGTCAGCGAGGTGTACAGAAGAAACTGCAAGTGTCAGGTAGCATCAGGAACGACTCATCGATACTTATATCAAAACAGGTTTTTTTCTATTGTACAGTAGAGTTGATTCTGATCAAGTGCCTTAAGGGCATTTGCAAGTTTATAGACAGTGGTTGACAGGATTCAAGAGGCTATAGCAATTCATGAACCTGAGCAGACCACAAGAAGACACATTTCAAATTAATGAGTAATTATTTTTGAAGAAATTATGTGATTATCAGATTCACAAACTAAGTAAACATTGCATCACATTGTGTTAGCTTTCTCCGCAGGATGCCCACAGCAAATGCAAACACAGTATAGAAGAACTTCAATATCTACGTGTGTTTTCGTTAAATGTTTTTGTATTGCCAGTGTAGCCAGAAGGTGAGGGTTGAAAGAAAAGAAAGGAACGGGCAACAATAGATACATATGATGTTGAAAGAGATGCTGAAAAATAATTGTGTGAAGAGCACAAAGAATTGCAGAAGGCAGAGAAAAATAATTAACACATAATGTAAATATCCGTCTATGGAGCAAATAATAATAATAACAATAATAATAATTTCCAGCTACAAACAGGAATGGTCGACATTTGTAAGCTATTATTCTGTAAAGCTTAAGTGTAGCGAATGAAGTTACCGGTGATACGAAAAGTAGTCAAATTGTTAGCCGGGGGCTTAACATCTCGCTGATTTTGAGCGCGTGCACTCTCTTCTGATCAAGCTCCTGACGTGAGCAAATCAGTTACGTTGTGGCGTGGAGCGAGGGGAATGCGCGCTCATATTGTAGTTGGGACAGCACAGGACAAGCGCCGGCTGTGAGCCGCCAAATAGCACCAGTGGCTAGTTGGCGTTGTGTTGTACCGGCGACATCTTCGCATGTCAATCTGCACTGGGAGGAATCTTCGGTTTCATAAGGCGCCGTTATCAAACACGGCAATCCTGCGTCACATGTGGTATGGCAGACGAAGTTCACAATCAGCTTACAAATTTTTGTAAGACATTTGTTACGGCGCAGTTTGCCATTTTTATCAGACGCGTGCACTTGTTAGTGGCACTGAATTTTTAAAAGCGTTGAAGAAAGTGCAGAAAACTCAGGTTTAACACGGAGTTTATTACCTTCTGTGCCTCTAGACCGGGCGACAGACTTGTAAATGAATCAGAACTCGCAGCGCGAATTAGTGAGAAAAATGAAAAAAACTTCCAGCACACAATGAAATCAGAGATCATCTATTCATAGCTCGCCAGCAATGTCTGTGTAAAGAACGTCAGTTTGAAAAATATGAGAAGTGTAGTTCGTAAAATTACTTCGAAGGACGGCAATTAACTAGTGCAAAATTAAGTTCCGATAGCTGGCGGCGTTATGCGTTGCCTTCATAATTTCGTCTGCATCGGAGGTGCGTTCGAAACACAGAGTTGTCATTGAGTTTCTTTTGACGGAAAACCAGAGCATCGTAAACACTCATAGGCGCTTGCAGAATGTCTACGGAGACATGGCATTGAACGAAACACGATGAATCGCCGGGTGAGACACCTGTCATCATCGCAACGAGGTCGCGCAGACCTGTCCGATCTCGCGCGTGCCGGCCGGCCGGCCGGCCGCACACGGCTGTGATTCGTCGAATGTTGGAACGTGCGGACACTCTCACTCGAGGTGATCGACGGGTTACAATCAAACACCTCGCTGCTCAACTGGACGTCTCTGTTGATGGTGCTGACACACTCCTCCACCATTTGGGGTACTAAAAGGTGTGTGCCCGGATGTCGCAACCTTCCGGTTTAAATCTGTTTGGCGCAATGAAGTATGCATTTCGCAGGAAGCAGTACATGGTTGATGAGTAGATTACTGACGCAGGAAGAAATTGGCTCCGACGTCGACCTGCAGAGTGGCACCATGTGAGCATAGATGCACCCCCAGTAAGGTGGCGTAAGTCCGTCACGTTGAACGGAGATAATGTTGAAAAATAGCGTCTTGTAGCCAAAAGAGTGGGAAATAATGTGGTGTTTTGGAATCATGATTGAATCGAAGCGGCTTTCAGAAAAAAAAACTGTTGCATTATTTATTGAATGTCCCTCGTAGTACACGAGAGCACAGCGGCAATGAGATAACTTTCTTGAAGATTCGACTGCTAGCAAAGAAGGCTAGTTTATTAAAGATACATTGGCTTAGTAGAGGCTAGCTTGGTCAATTAAATTTTCTAGTCTTTGGGATGGTGCAGTTGTGTTTATGAAAATGAAACGCGTATATTTCTCAACTTTAACATTTTTCGTGGAAAAGTGACCTTACGTTTCTTACTGATAAAACCAGCCATCCGCATGACGTAACACTTCATTTAAGGGTCGATAACGCATTTCATGGACTACAAACAAGAATTCAAAATGAAACTGTTACTTTGGGAAGAATCAGTTGGACAAAGCAAACGCAATTTATTTTCCAAAACTGTCTTCATCGAAAAACTCTAGTATTAACAAATTTCCAACTCTGTCCATCCATTCTACGTAATCTTAAGTAAGATTTCCAGTTTTTATTTGGCAATGTGATCGTACTGCAGAGTGACTTTCGTCTGTGTTGCTCTCCATATTCAGTCAACGTTGATGACATTCGCTTTGACCTGCAGCTTGAAGTAATATACCTCTAGTGGGGCAGTGAATATAATGACAATTTAAATAATAAGACGAACATTGTATACTACTACAAGCATTTTCCCCAGCGTCGATTTCCTCAATAACACATGACTGCACACGTAATATCAATACTGCATTCCTATTACATCTCTGACGAAATGTTTTCAACAAGAGAAAAAATAACATGCGTTTGGGAAACTCATTTTGAAACAATACCCTAAAGTGCATGCTACATCTACAGTGCAGAGGAACGCATTTGTAAAAGAAAAAAAGAGTAAGAAGATCGATAGTGGGACTCTTGGTTAAAAATTATGGTGCGTGTAATGCCTGATTAAAAAATGCGAGAAATCTAAAAATAATGAAATGATGTGGTAGCATTACCTTTTTAGTGCTGGTTACAAAATTAATTAACCTGAGAAACACGCGGTGTCTCCTCTCTACTCAGATCTGCACAAGGCTGTATCCCTCCCTAAGCTGTGCTGTGGTGAGGGAGGGCGAGGGGAGGGGAAGCGGGTTGGATTCTCGCTGTTCGCAGCCCTGCGCTCTCCGCCTACTCGGGGAACACGTGAAGCCCTGATTCGACGCACCTGAGCTGCCTGGTTACGGATGACGCCTGTAGCTCATGCTGCCCGCCACGCAAACCCGTTTCGCAGTTGCCTACGTGTGAGGGAACGCGTCTAGACCGCTCTCTCTCAAACGTTCTCGTATAAATGACGCTCTGTTTCTCTTTCCACCCACAACAACGTACCTTCTGAACTTTTAAGCAGCGATAGTTGCACTACTTATTACTAACACCTGCTTACGTCTACATAGATACTTCGCAAGCCAACGTACAGTGCGTGGCGGAGGGTACCATGTACCACTACTTGTCATTTTCCGCTCGCAAATAAAGCAGGAGAATACGACTGTCTAGATGCCTCTGTTTGAGCCCTGATTTCTCGTATCTTATCTTCGTGGTCCTTACGCGCAATGTATGTTGGCGGCAGAAGGTTCGTTTGGCAGTCATCTTCAAATGCCGTTTCTCTAAATTTTCTCAGTAGTGTTTCTCGAAAAGTACGTCATCTTCTCTTCAGAGATTCCAGTTCCCGAAGCATCTCCGTAACACTTACGAGTTACTACCGGTAACAAACTTAGCAGCCCGTTTCTGATTTGCTTCGATGTCTTCCTTCAATCCGACCTGGTATAGATCCCAAACACTCGAGGAGTACTCAAGAATAGATCGCTCCACCTTCCTATATGCGGTCTCCTTTACAGGTGAACCACTCGTTCATAAAATTCTCCCAATAAATCGAAGTCGGCCATTCGTCTACCCTATCGCAATTCTCACATAACCGTTTCACCTCATATCGGTTTGCAAAGTTACGCCCAGATATTTAAACGACTTGACAATGTTAAGCAGGACACTAGCAATACTGTATCCGAACATTACAGGTTTGATCTTCTGCTCATCCGCATTAATTTACATTTTTCCACATTTAGGGCTAGCTGCTATTCATCACACCAACTAGAAATTTTGTCTATGTCGTCTTGTATCTTCTGCAGTCACTCAACGTCGACGCCTTACCATACACCGCGGTATCATCGGCACAGTTTGCTGCCACCCTGCCGGTCAAACCATTTATGTGTATAGAGAACAGCAGCAGTACTATCACATTCCCTGGTGCCCTCTGGAACTACACCCTTGTCCGTGATGAACACTCGCCATGGAGGGCAACAAACTGTATTCTATTATTTAAGCAGTCTTCGAGCCACTCACATATCTGTGACCTTATTCTATATGCTCGTAACTTCCATGATAGTCTGCAATGGGGCACCATGTCAAACGCTTTCCGGACACCTAGAAATATGGAGTACGCCTGTCGTCCTTCATCCATAGTTCGCATTATATCATGTGACAAAAGCGATGCTTTCTAAAATCATGCAGTTGCGATGGCACTGGTCACAGTACCCGCTCACGAGGGGCGTTTGAAAAGTCAGTGCAAAAATAAAAACTGCTTACGTGTCTGGGGTAAACATTTTTTATTTTTCGACATAGTCTCTGTTTAGACTTATACACTTCGTCCATCGCTGTTCTAATTTGTTGACCCCTTCCGAATACTAAGAATTCTCCAAGTCTGCAAAATAGCTATTAGTTGCTGCAATCACCTCCTAGTTTGAATAAAATCTATGTCCCGCCAGCCATTTCTTCAAATTGGGGAACAAATGATAGTTCTCGGGAGCCAAGTCTGGAGAATAGGGGAGATGTAAAACCAGTTGGAATCCTATTTTCATTAATTTTGGGACCACAACTGCTGAGGTATGTGCTGCTGCATTGTAGTGATGGAAATCGCCGGCCAATCGCCGGCTTTTTTCATGCAGCTCGGTTTTCAGACGGTCCAGTAACGATGACTAATATTCACCTGTAATAGTTTTGCCCTTTTCCAGACAGTCGATGAGGATTATCCCTTGCGAATCCCAAAAGACAGTCGTCATAACCTTTCCGGCCGAAGAAATGGTCTCCGCCTTTTCTGGTGCAGATTCTCCCTTGGTAACCCATTGTTTAGATTGTTCTTTGGTCTCAGGAGTATAGTAATGTATCCATGTTTCATCTACAGTGATGAAACGACGCTTAAAGTCCTGCGGATTCTTCCTGAACAGCTGCAAACCATCCTTGCAACACTTCACACGATTCCGTTTTTGGTCAAGGGTGAGCAATCGCGGAACACATCTTGCAGATAGCTTTCTCATGTCCAAATGTTTATGTAAAATATTATGTACCCATTCATCCGAGATGCCCTCAGCACTAACAGCCTCAGTCTCATGAACCTTAACTCTTCTGTCATCCATCACCATATCATGGATTTTATCAATGATTACTGGAGTCCTAACCTCCACAGGGAGTCCAGAACGTTCAGCATCACTTGTGCCCATATGGCCTCTCCGAAAAATTTTAAACCACTTATAAACTGTTCTAATCGAAGGTGCAGGGTCACCGTAATATTTATCAAGCTTTTCTTTAGTCTCCTGAGGCGTTTTGTCTTTCATAAAGTAATGTTTAATCACATTAAGAAATTCTTTTTCGTCCATTTTTTGACAATCACTCGACTTCCTTGATTCACATGAATGCCAAACGCAAAGAAACAGACCAATATGGTTGAAACTTGGTTTGCATTCTTTCCAAAGATGCTACTAACTAAACATGACCTCTGTACTCGCCGGTGGTGCCATCTCTCGGACTTTGCACGGACTTTTCAAACGCCCCTCGTAGGTACGAAAAGTTGGTCACTACGACAGCTCCCAGAAAAATGCATACTTAGATTCAAAATTTGTAAGTGGTAAGCTTCTATGAGTAACGTCGCTTCGGTGAATATTGAATTTCGCTTTGAGTGGCCACTTTACTGCCCCCTGCCCTACCTGTGCGTTCTGGGGTATCCCCGCACAAGCCTGCAATCTTAGTGTTGGCTCTTGAGCAAAAACGTTTGACGACCACTGGTCTACGTCACTCGTGTGATAACTTCCCGCACTCGTAGGTGGTGGCAACTACTTGCTTATCTTTCATGGACACCCCAGTCAACAAAAACAAGGAAACGGCAACCGCCGATAAGAAGGGAGTTGAAAATTAATTAGTTCTGTAGCGACTCAGTGAGAATGATGCAGAGGGTTCCCACTCAAACCGCAACTCCGTCCTGTGAATCTCCCGCCCCCCCCCCCCCCCCCCCCCTGTGCCGCTAAATAACCCGATATAGGTCATACAGTGTGATGAGTTCAGATTTAGAAAGTGCGGAGGTTACTCAATAGTTTGTATATGTGAAAAATAGCATATTCCATTCCAAGATCCTACACCAGGCGGGTGTAAAATTAAACGTGTGCAATGGAAAATAATAAATGCTAAAATGAAGATTTCGCCCTGTCTGACTACGCCCTGAAGCAGATCTTAGGATCTCTTAATGGACTTTAACATATAAATTACAACCCTAACATAAATGAATAGTTATGGCAACTACTAATACTAAATGATAAACGTTGTTCATGCTTAATATGTTTATTGCAGTTATTAAAAAAAACCTTCATATTACGAAGTTTAGATTTCCTAGGTAAAATTACTAATCAATTGCTCAACTCCGTGCCGGCTGTTGTGACCGAGCGGCTCTAGGCGCTTCAGTCTGGGACAGCGCGACCTATACGGTCGGAGGTTCGAATCCTGCCTCGGGCATGGATGTGTGTGATGTCCTTAGGTTAGTTAGGTTTACGTAGTTCTAAGTTCTAGGGGACTGATGACTGTAGATATTAAGTCCCATAGTGCTCAGAGCCATTTGAACCCAACTCCGCCCCTTATTATGACTGGGCGATCTAATTTCAATAACGCTAAATGACTGTACCAAACACTAGAAGACATTACTTTCAAAGAGGATCTACGGTGGTGTGGAACTTGAGTAGAAATAAACTAACGGTATCACAGCTGTTTAGCTTTTATAGTCCTAATAAGCGAAGCAATTTTTCGATATCACCGTATGTACTACGTCCGGTGCATCGGAGTGACGGTTCTCGTACTCGTCTGCGACGGTGGAAGAACACCAGCCACAAATAAACTCTTTCAAACACTAGGACGGCAGAAGGCGATCTTCTGACTAATATACTGTATAACTCTCTTCTCCTCTCTGTGTTCTACAGACGAGCAACGCGAACTCCCAGCCACAAGAACGGAGTTCAGATAAAGTCTCAACGTAAGTATAGTCAGAGTAAGTTCTCTCAATTACTGAACGCTGCATACTCAACGATGACTTCCAACCCGGAAGTGAAGTCCAGAATCGTATAGGTTCGCAACAGTACAGTGCCTAACTGTTCTATTAACTCTCCTGAGAGCAAAGACAGCAAGTCCGTCTGTACCAACAAAGCTGATATGGAGCGACCGTCACACACAGACGCTCACAACGGAAGACTCCGTCTCTCCACCGCAGGCCTCCCAGTAAGGATCTGCTCCCCACCCTCGTAATTCCGAAAACGAATCATATTCTCGAAACCATGGCATATTATCCCTCTCTACAGATTCTTCCGAACGCCGACCAACCATATTTTAGTATTTTTGTCGTCCAGGGCGTTATGTTTGCGAGGAGAAACCTATACTTCTACAATGGTATGCTTATGAGTAAAAATCCTTGGAAATAACCCAGCATGCGTGGTTTCCGATGTAACGCGTCCTCGTTTCTCTCAGCTGCGTCCAAGATTTTCGTAGTTTCCGAAATATAGTCCTTCTCATCTGGCTACAAAACCGGCCGACAGCCGCTGTATTGTGCTTCAGTGCTCAGGTTGTAGTGTAACGACGTAAGATTTTTATAAATGATTTTCTTTTGACATATGACCATGTGTAGACTTCGTCACCTACGTCAGTTACAACACACTTCAAAATTATTTATATTTTTTCTAAATTTTCTCAGAATGGTTCTTGAACGAAACTGTAAAACATCATTTCAGTCGTATGCGCAGAATTACATCACTCAGTCCTATTGGTTTGCGCAAACTTTTTCAATTTTGATGTCGTTTGTTTCTCCTCAGAAATTATATTAATGCCAGTGATCTGCTGTAATAAATATTAGAACCACACTGAATAAACTTTCGCGATTCAAACTCGCGATGGATGTTGTCAAAAAGTAATCTTGTCAAATAAATTACGTAACATAATTCTTCATAAATAAATTCTCGGAACACGTATTTCGACTTTAGCAGCATCCACTAGTTTATTATCTTCTACATATAGACGTGAACCTGAGCCTTGACAAGACAGAACTGAACATTTACAACACGATTAAACGTTCTATGACGTCATTGTTGTACAAACATTACAAATTCTCAATTTTTTAATTTTTAGAAGCACGACGCAACAACTCGGTTTCAGGATCTTCTGTTGCTCTTTGGCTGTCGACCCGCGACGTATAGTGGCCAGCAATTTTCTCTCTGGTCCCGGTAGCGAAGATGCTGTCTCCGTTCGTTGCGCCGCCCTCTCCGTACATGAAATATAAAAAATAAATACAAACTTTAGATAATTCACAGCTATTACAAATATTACAAAAATACATAAACAAAACAATAAATTAAACTTATATTTACCTGCAAACTGGGCTGACACTGGTGGATGGGGGACGCTTCAATCTCACGTCCCACTACAAGGTGTCCCAACGTCTGTCTTGCTACTTCCTGTGTTTAAGCAAGTCCAACACACCTGTGTGGACCTTCCACCCAGGGCTTGAGTTCCACCTGCCGTTTCATTTCCACTGTCGGTCGCTCCTACCTCTACTAGTATGATAATAAAGACACTCCGTCTTTATTTACTAGGGATACGTGTCAATGTCAGTTTCCTTTATATATTCATATATACGATGTACAACCTATCACATGATACCTAATCGTGTTTGTAGAACCACAGCAAAGTATGTGGATGGATGCTTGTAAGGTGTGAAAATATAGCCACCTTACACCACATTAAATTGCAAAAAAATGGTTCAAATGGCTCTGACCACTATGGGACTTAACATCTGAGGTCATCAGTCTCCTAGAACTTAGAACTACTTAAACCTAACTAACCTAAGAGCATCATCCACATCCATGCCCGAGGCAGGATTCGAACCTGCGACCGTAGCAGTCGCGCGGTTCCAGGCTGAAGCGCCTAGAACCGCTCGGCCACTCCGGCCGACCATTCAATTGCAATTTCACTCTGTAACTGTTTGGGTAAGGCAGTTCAGTGATCAGATGAAGGCAATAGCGTACCACTTGCAACCAGACAATGCCTAGTCAAGTACTGTGGTGGTCGAAGCAGCCTTCACAGTGATGACAGCTTTTCTTTAGCCTGTGGTTTCACGCGTAACGTTTACAAGTTCTGACTGCACAATGCAGAGCGTTCTCACATCTGGAGATAACGTAGACAATTGTGACACAGTAATCATTTGCGAACTGCCATGCGGGTAACCTGTATTCACTGTCAAGCGAGAGTGATTGTTTAGAAATATCAGAGACCGCTAGTCACAAATTTTGGCTGACTTAAATTATGTGGCGCAGCAACGTAGTTCAAGGCACAACCTACACCTTCAGATTACACTGGCAATACAAAAACATATAACAAAATTACACATAGATTCTGAAGTTGTTCTATACAGTGTTGGCATCTGCTGTGGCTGCCCTGCGGAGGAAGATGAGGATAGCGCAATGTGATGGGATATTTACTTGGTTTTAGTACTTTCAACATTGCAGCCCAGTCAGCAGTCGTGATAATCTAATATATAAGAAACTATCAGCCTCGATAGGTTGCAGCCCAAGTAATTGAGCCTTCTTCAGAAGATGAACCTGATTCTATAATATGTCCACCTATTAAGGCTGTTTTAGCTTTATTTCTTGACCATGCCCTCGTAGACATATTATAGAACCAGGTTCATCTTCTGAAGAAGGCTCAATTACTTGGGCTGAAACCTAGGCAGATGTTGATTTCACTATCCCAATCGAGGCTGATAGTTTCTTATATATTTACTTCGTTTGTTAGTCTACTGTTCACGTAATAGGCTAATTTTAAAAATAATTGCTCACTTGATTCATTTGAAGTGGCTGCCTTCTTGTGGTGGGTTCAGGTACATCAGTTGCTACAGCTTCTTGGATCCTGTTAACCACTGTTTAAGGACTTGCAAATGACACTTAAAACATGTGATGCCAATCAATCCTACTGTACAATAGAAAGAAGATGGCGCTATAAACAAAGTCTGTTTTGATATAACTATCGATGTGTCGATTTTGGGATATCTGTCACTTTCAGTTTCTTCTGCATACTTTGCTGACGCATCTCTAATGTCAATCGATAAAATACACTGCAATAAGAGGGACACTGAGAATTTGTTGGTAACAACGAAAATATAATAATTATATTTTATTAACATTAGGTCGTCACAGCCTCTCTTATTGTGATATAATTCTTCGACCAACATCAGATATTCGTCAGCAAGGTCTGCAGAAGAAATTCCAAGTGACAGATAACACAAGGATCGACACATCGATAGTTAAATCCGAACAAGCTTTGTTTTCACCGCCATTTTGTCTCTTCTATAGAGAAGAGTTGATTGACGTGTTTTAAGTATCTTTTGCAGCATTAAAAACAGTAGGTAACAAGATCCAAGTAGTCACAGCAGTGCATGTAACTGAACACACCACAAGAAGGTAGTCATTTCATATGAACAAACTGAGTGATTATTTTAAAAAATAATTATGTGAACAACAAATTAGCAGCCGAAGTAAATATTCAATCACATTAGGTTATGTTTCTGTTTCTTCGCAAGATGGCAAGAGCACCTGCCAACACTGCATATAACAACTTCGGTATCCATGAGTACGCTTGTTAAATGCTTTTGTATTGACAGTGTAGCCTAAATATGAAGTTTATGTGACAAAACATGTTGCTTTACTAAATAATTTAGGCAAATCAGAAGAAAATTGTAACTGGTGGTAGCGGTCTCTGAAAATCCTTTTCGCAGCTGAGGTTAAAAAATTTATTTTAGCCACGGTATTGCAATTTACACAAACTTGATTAATGTGCCGGAGCGAATCACGTTTCCAGTGTCTCTGCAACTGATGGGTGTGCGTGGATTCTGGGAAGTATCAGCTCGAGCACTTCCGGAGACGCGCAAGCCAGCAGTTGGGGCCGCAGCGTCCAAGGAAGTGGCAAGAGTGGGGGAGGCCTTGCCGACCGGTTCGTAATAAGAACATCACATCACATATCATACAGACTCACGAATGGCTATGCACATAGTACATAGGCATGTTTAAAGTTTTTCAATTTTTAATTTTTTATTGTTACCATTTTTAGGGTTCCATACCACTATAGGTAAAAGCAGAAGCCTTATATAATTGAATTGCAGCTATTCACGGCGGTCTAGTGTGGGCTGTAATGGGACGGGTACTTGGTACACATGCTAATGCGTTAATGCGGAACAGATTTATCTCGGAAAAAATTAGTTCCCATTTTGACCACCAGTTGCAAATATGACTCTGTACACTACTTGTACGACGGTATGACATCCACGCAGTCATTTGAAAAGCCATAACGTGGGTGAACAGTATGGCATCGAGAAGAGAGACCTTTCGCTGTTAGTGAAAGTGTTTCATGTGAACTGCAGCAGTTACGGTGTTTTATTGAGAGAGTATTGCCGACTGAAACGTTTGAGGAGAGGCAAGATGTCATTACACGTCATAAAGAAGATGGTAATGAAATTCGAAAACGCAGGTGGGCTTAGTGTTGCGTATGGAATAGAAAGACTTTCTATCCCGGAGGAAGTTATTGACGAGGCTGCTGCAGCCACATATGACCATGGAGCATGTGCCCATGGTGGTCCCAGATCTCGTGCAGTACCACGAGATTTGTCCATCCCACGGTCAACAGTACAGAAAGTTTTGAACTCTGCTTTACACTAGTATCTGTCCAACATCCAGAAAGTGCAGCAACTGAGGCCTCATGGTCTGCAGCAACGTCCTGAATTTGCCCTTAGGTTTCCGGTATGGACTTTTTTTCCATTCGTGTCAAAGGCATCAGTTACAGGGGAGGTAACAAGAAGGTTAACAGTTACAAACATGTGTGCATGGATCACAGACATTAACACATTTAAACATGGAAATAAACAAACATGACAACTATTAAAACACTTTCATCCACAACGTGGGCTACGTCCAAGGAATTAGAGTTAGCACGCAGTTGTAAGTACACTCCTGGAAATAGAAAAAAGAACACATTGACACCGGTGTGTCAGACCCACCATACTTGCTCCGGACACTGCGAGAGGGCTGTACAAGCAATGATCACACGCACGGCACAGCGGACACACCAGGAACCGCGGTGTTGGCCGTCGAATGGCGCTAGCTGCGCAGTATTTGTGCACCGCCGCCGTCAGTGTCAGCCAGTTTGCCGTGGCATACGGAGCTCCATCGCAGTCTTTAACACTGGTAGCATGCCGCGACAGCGTAGACGTGAACCGTATGTGCAGTTGACGGACTTTGAGCGAGGGCGTATAGTGGGCATGCGGGAGGCCGGGTGGACGTACCGCCGAATTGCTCAACACGTGGGGCGTGAGGTCTCCACAGTACATCGATGTTGTCGCCAGTGGTCGGCGGAAGGTGCACGTGCCCGTCGACCTGGGACCGGACCGCAGCGACGTACGGATGCACGCCAAGACCGTAGGATCCTACGCAGTGCCGTAGGGGACCGCACCGCCACTTCCCAGCAAATTAGGGACACTGTTGCTCCTGGGGTATCGGCGAGGACCATTCGCAACCGTCTCCATGAAGCTGGGCTACGGTCCCGCACACCGTTAGGCCGTCTTCCGCTCACGCCCCAACATCGTGCAGCCCGCCTCCAGTGGTGTCGCGACAGGCGTGAATGGAGGGACGAATGGAGACGTGTCGTCTTCAGCGATGAGAGTCGCTTCTGCCTTGGTGCCAATGATGGTCGTATGCGTGTTTGGCACCGTGCAGGTGAGCGCCACAATCAGGACTGCATACGACCGAGGCACACAGGGCCAACACCCGGCATCATGGTGTGGGGAGCGATCTCCTACACTGGCCGTACACCACTGGTGATCGTCGAGGGGACACTGAATAGTGCACGGTACATCCAAACCGTCATCGAACCCATCGTTCTACCATTCCTAGACCGGCAAGGGAACTTGCTGTTCCAACAGGACAATGCACGTCCGCATGTATCCCGTGCCACCCAACGTGCTCTAGAAGGTGTAAGTCAACTACCCTGGCCAGCAAGATCTCCGGATCTGTCCCCCATTGAGCATGTTTGGGACTGGATGAAGCGTCGTCTCACGCGGTCTGCACGTCCAGCACGAACGCTGGTCCAACTGAGGCGCCAGGTGGAAATGGCATGGCAAGCCGTTCCACAGGACTACATCCAGCATCTCTACGATCGTCTCCATGGGAGAATAGCAGCCTGCATTGCTGCGAAAGGTGGATATACACTGTACTAGTGCCGACATTGTGCATGCTCTGTTGCCTGTGTCTATGTGCCTGTGGTTCTGTAAGTGTGATCATGTGATGTATCTGACCCCAGGAATGTGTCAATAAAGTTTCCCCTTCCTGGGACAATGAATTCACGGTGTTCTTATTTCAATTTCCAGGAGTGTATTTGTTCATGAGTAAACAGTCGTAAATACATTTAAGGGTAGAAGAACTAACAAGTATTAAATTAAATTGCTTTGCCCAAAAACGGGCTACGTCCAAATCGTCAGAGTTGGCGAGCATTAGATCTTCTTCGGTACATGATGACGGGCACAGATGGCAGTTGATCAGGTGAGACATTGTCTCCTCCTCCCTACACTCGCATCTTTAGGGTCACTAGCGGGTCTCCACTTCTCAAGATTTACTTTACACCACCTAGTACGACTTGAAACGAGACGGTGCTGGCGAGAGTCCAAACAGAGGGTCAAAACTCTACGCCCTTCTGCTTGGGAAGTTGCTTCTCGTCCGATGTCAGGCAGAACTATGCCTGCTCGTACATGTAGTTGCTCCACTTTAGCAGAACTCTAGCATTCAGTAACTATTCGACACGCGTCATTCAGAGCGGTGTCCTCCTGCCTAGCGTGGCAGGAACTATGGTGGACAGGCGCTGCATATTCGCCCGCAGAATAGCACAACGCCAGCGCAGAAGTCCGGACAGTGGCTGGTTGTGCGCAGCAGTCAGATCCCTTGGATTCCGCATGATATCCTTCCTAGTGGATACTTTCATTCTGCTGTTATGGCAATGTGTTTTAAAAGTTAAGATGCAGTCTAACGTCAGCTCAAGTTATTTTGGGGAAAACGAGTGTTCGAGCTGAGTGCCATTACAAGAAATATTTAGTTGTTGATTAGGCTGTCTGCTCTTTAACTGCAAAGGTAGACCTGTGTTTTGGTAGGATTAGACCTTAATTTATTATTTCTGCAGAACTGCCCTAGTTCTTCCAGTGCTTCAGGCAGGTTATTGTCACCATCATGGAAATTCTTTCCTTGGGTGGACAACGCGAGACCATTCGCATACAGAAAACTTTTGGTGTATAATGCAAGTGGTTGGTCATTCGTATATACGGTGTGGAGAAAAATTCGCACGCTCGGACTTCACAGCGCGATTCCTCGCATACTAGCAATACAAAAACGTCTGTCACAAAATTTCGTGCTGCGCAAACTTCGGACAATAAATGGACGTTAAAAATTGACAATCGTGTGGCCGAGCGGTTCTAGGCGCTTCAGTCTGGAACCGCGCGACTGCTACGATCGCAGGTTCGAGTCCTGCCTCGGGCATGGATGTCGTTCTAAGTTCTAAGGCACTGATGACCTCAGATGTCAAGTCCAATAGTGCTCAGAGGCATCTGAACCATTGTTTTGATTGACAATCTGGCAACACTAATCAATTTTGCGACAACTACCTCTATCTGGATACATTAGTAGTGCTGTGCCGTTCTCGAACGTCCACGAAAAATGTCCTGTTGCTAAGGAAGGTGAAACTTAAAGTGGTTAAAATATTCATTAGTGATGTCGTAGAATTTTTTAGGAGTAATTTAGGGTTTACAATGCCCTACGCAGTAGACAAGTCAACAAAGGCTACACCGGCGATCATACGTGATTCTAAACCATCTTAGATGTACTGGGTAAGACTGAGGATCTGTGACTGATGTTACACTAGGGTGAAGCGAATAGAGAAAACTGCCGAAATTGGGGTACTGTTAATCTGCACTTTATCACGAGATTGGTAACACCTCATATCGCTCGCCAAATGAAAGATGTGCTTAATGCAGCCTTCCACGAACGAGTTATCTCCAAGGGTCTTCCAGGTGTATGGATTGCAGTCGCACCTGACCTGAATCCATGTGACTTTTTGCTCTCGGGATATGCAAAAGAATGCGTTTACCGAGGACATATTCTGTCTGTGCCAGATCTGAAGGCCAGCACGCAGAAACACGTCGCTCAGATTCTATCGGAAATACTGGGAGCAACTGTTAATCACGCTTTTTTACTGATGCAGCATCTCGTCAACGTCTCCGGAACACACACTGAAAAAAAGGTGTAACCGATGGTTAATAATAAAATCAACATCATGCTTTTCTCAGTTGTTTGACCTTATGTGCTCACACCCCGTTCCTAATCCGTTACACACGGAAGCATTTCTTACATTCACAGAGCCAGATTTGCACCTGGAAGCCAAAACTGGAACTATTTTTTGTCTATGGTAAATCGGTTCCGCATTAACGCATTAGAATATCTACCAAGTTTCGCTGCCACGTCCTCTGGACCTCTGTGACTAACTGCACTTTATGACCAACAGCCGGCTGTCTTTTTGTCCATCCGCTAAGATTCCTTTTTTTCTGGAACGGGTAGTGGTATCAAGTTGAAATTTGTGTCAAATACTAACATCAATTGTCTCTTGGCGGTGCCAAAAGATTAAACATCTAAGTGAATGCCGTCAAAAGATACATCCATTTACGTCGCATGTCTTGATGTTCACTTGTCAAAATGTATACTTGAACTGTGTGTATACACAATTAAGTTTGTACGGAATCATCAGAACGCGAGGCCCACTTGCACTTGTCTTTTTTTCTGTGTACAACATTACTGCAGCAAATGAGTGAAGTTCTCTTGTTACTTTACAGATGTTAGTTTATCAGTGAAACCCCCTGCTCAAATCAGCAGGACAGAACAGGTAGCTGGAATTGTGGAAAGGGGCCAAAAGGGGGCTGTCAGTTACACTCAAACACATATAGCTTTATTTAGTTGTTCAAACAATACAGTAAAAATTTTTGAACTTAGTTATCGGCTGAATAGGCCGCACAAGCACTTAAATTTAAATACGTCTGAAAGCCATTAACTTAAAACTCAAACTCGAAACAGAATACTTAGAAGTTCTATAACTTGGCTGAAGGCCCAACAAATCCAACACTTGAAAAGCAAACAAGTTTAACTCAAATATGGCTGAGGGCTCATGATTTAAGACTGCAGGTAACATTAATTTAAAAAAAAACACAAGGCAGAAGGCCTTATCTTCAACTGGGCTGAAGGCCCCACACAGTCTGATACTTGAAAGACAAGAACTTTAATTTAAAACTCATGAAGGCCGATGACTTAAAACACCTAAAATAATTTTTAGTGGGCAGAAGGCCCAAAGCTTTATCTTTGAACAATATTTTACACAGGCTGAAGGCCCAAACAATCTAAGATATAACAAGAAAGGAATTTAAATTTTAAAGCGGCTGAAGGCCCACTATTGAAAAACACAGCTATAGTAAATATTCAAAAGGCAGAAGGCCAAAAGCTTTATCCAAAAAATATTTTAAATGAGGCTGAAGGACCAAACAATGGAAGACTTGACAAGTAAGGAACTTTCAATTTTAAAGCGGCTAAAGGCCCATTATTTAAAACCAAACTAAAAGCATACAAATTCAAACCATCGGCTATAAGCCATTAAAATACACAATCAAACACCAATAAGAAAATACAGTACAGCCAGCGGCGCTCAGGTCGGTCTGCACTTGAAATATTAACGCTCGCTTAGGGGAGACAGGTAGTCGGCCCAGCTGTATCCGATCCGCCGGCAACCCAGAGACAGTCAACGGACCCACCGACAAGACGACTTGCTTTCCACCCGACCAGTGCACAAGGAACTCCAAAGCCAAAACGTAAAATGCGTAGCCGCCCACAACCAAGTATGCATAAGCTGTCAAACTACACACACGTGTTCGGCAGAGACAACACGGTGAGGAAAGGACACTGCGAGAATTTTACGTCAGCGGCCAGGGCAGGTTACCGGAACGCTAACGGCCACAAGGCAGAAAATTCCCCTGGGGCACTTGGACTTCAAATAACGCAAATACAGTTAAACTCCACGGGATGGTGCCCAGACCTTCGCCAACTCGAACACTCGCTGTTGCTCACCGGAGTACCCCCAACAGCCAACCATGAAAACCAGCGGCACAATGTGAACAGACAGGCTTTGGTAATTAAATCACCACTCAACTTTGATGTCCTGGGTCGGTGAGCTACGAACCTCGTAGCAACCGGAACAGCTCCCCCACACTCCGACACTCCGTAGAGACCGCCAGCGGACCCGCCCCACTGCGCCGCGCGGAGATTTCCTGGCTGATCGACCCCAATCGGCCGACTGCCGCACTAAAACAACTGAGCAGTCGACATCACAAGTTACACACAGTTTCACGAACACTTGCACGAAGGACTATACAATGCTGACGGCAGCGACTGTGCAACAACAAGGACCAATCACGAGTCGGCACACGCAGGCAACCCATAAGCTATCCCTGGACAACTTACGCGCCGTCCGACAAGACGGCCGACCGACGGCCAGCCAAGGTAGTCCGCACTCAAGTGATATGTATCGGCAACCGTCGAACGAGTCATGGCTATCCGGACCTCGCTGCAACCGCGCCCCGACTGAACTTCTGTCGCGTCCTAAGTCAAACACTGCCAGGTCCGAACTGCACTGCTAGCGCCTCCCAACTCAGTGGCAGATCCGAACTAAGCCCCAAGACACGACAACCGAGAAGTAATAGGAGTCAACAAAGATAATACGCCAAGGCTTATATCGATAAGCACCACTGCTGCCGCTCAGAGGCAGGCAAAGCGCCAACTCGATGACACCAGTAATTGAAATTAACATAACGAGGTGGTAGTGCAGTAAAAACAGTATGTCAGATGAGATATGGCACGAACACGAGCCACGCACGGCTCATTTATCACTAAAAAAAACAGATTTTTTTACATTTTTAATTTCGAGAGTCGTTATATGTCTTCGGTTTTGACCACTCGTCTCGTACAGGGTGCCTGAGGGATGCTGCGTTCTCGGATTACTAGACAACAATTCAAGCAAATAAGGTTAGAGTTCTTTTTCTATAAAGCAGATTGACAGTACTTAACTTGTATTTACAAAGGTGCCGCAAACGGTGGGCGATATACAACATACATCAGAGTCCTTGGCTATAGGCCATGTTCCTGCAAGTTTGACACACGTCCGTACTAACTGTTCTCTTAGCATTCTCTGCTATGTCGTGCTAATAATCCGCGAACACTTTCCGCTAACGTCCGTATACTGAGCCGATCTGAGCGTCCGAGGCCCGGCAGGAGCGGCGCTTACATTCACTCCTTGCAGGGGGCGCTCCTGTCGTGGCGCGCTCCTTGTCAGCGGGCTCTTGGCTGACGTCTCTGCACCGCCTTCTCTGGTACTGGGTTCTTCCTCTTCGTACCGGCGCTTGTAGTTACGCCAGAACAAAATGTTCTTATAATGCCTTTTAGCCTTTTGTCAATATGTTTTTTAAGAGGCAGGCCAATGGAGCTTTTTTTAAAATTTCTTATATAGCACCTCCGACTTCCTAGTTCAGCTTATTTAGCAGAAAGTATACGTTAGAATATTTTTCATTTATCGAGAACTTTAATTTATTATGGCAGCATTCGTGGTGCTACACCACTGAGTAAAAACTCTCCACACTTCAAGTGGTATAGAAGAATTTTTTCATCCTTTGATTCACCTTAGATCCTGCAAATTTCATGACTTTTCCACTGTCCGTTTCCTTCCTTATCACCATCCACCATTTGGTTGAAGATGTGCCACTGAAGTACACATGCGACAAAAAAGTCGGATTTCTTCTCAGTGCCCGTATTCCACCTTTAGCACCAGTTCTTGTACTTTCTCTCCGAGACATCTGTTGAAGTGAAAATTGAAACTGGGAAGAGATATTTTCGGTGAACTCTATTTTCACAGATTTAATTGCAACCATTTCAAGATCTAGTATTGCAGTTTTCGGTGATCACCCAGGAATCCTTTATATTAGTGTATAAAAAAGTCTTTGATATATACAGTAGTCTGACTTACCTGCGAGCAAAACAATGAAAGAGAAAATACCCTCGTCTCTACTTCTGTGCTTCCGATGTCAAAGCGTATGGTGTAAAGTTGTTCGAACGTTCCGAAGAGCTGTCGAATGTTCCGTCTATAAGAAAACTTCCATTTTCACACGATTTTCTTCTTCACAATCGAACACCACGATTCTTTTGTCACCAACAGACTCATCGTCAACTATTACCTTCAAATAATTTCAACATGACTTCCCTCAGTTAAATCTTCGGAGTAGTGACAAGGTTTTGGGTCATCCGAATAGCTTCCCTTCTTGCTTTGTACAACGCTGTCTTGGAATTCTCAGAATTTGGCGCATCTCGACGAAATCTAAGCTTTTATCTTAAAAAATTCGGAAAACAAGCCCTGCTTTTTCTACGAGGACTCTTTACCTGTAGTTACGTATTCAGTCTTTAATCAGCACATCTGCTTCGTTAGGTGGGCAATGGTGTTGCTACCGTTTGTAATTGTTTAATGATCTCCGCACTTACTCCGTTTGGAGTTCGCATACAACCAGTTCGTACACTCATCACATTTTTGTGTGTACAAGGTAGCGACAACTATCCTTGAGGAGACACTGTTTGCCTTTCATATTTGTAATTATCTCCATTACTCACAGTGTACAGTACTCATGTAGCACAGGCTAGGAAACTGTGTGGAAACGAATACTATCGGCGAGGATATTGTCTGACCTACGGTGAGAGTACATCCGCTGCTGGTGAGCGACTGTTGCAAATCAGCAGTGGGGGCGGCTCTGGTTGGAAAACCGGCGGTGCGAACCTGATTGGACGGTACATAAGGCACCCACAAAAGGGTCGAGAACCCCACGGTCGGAAAGGCCAAGAACGCCCTCCTACCACCTCGACCGGCCTGGCTTGTAGTCCGTGCCCAGTTACGATAGGACCCCACACAGCTAACACTGTCCTGCTTTGCCTCAAACTCAAATCAGAGGATCAAACGTATTGACTGACTCGCAATTTTGAGATAAAAATTATTATTTATTTCAGTGTTTCAGCCACTTCTAGGCAACTCCTACACAGTTCTCCTCCCTTCTTAATATTTTCTCTTTCACAAAGATTTTTGAATTAAGTTCAATGGCGATATGTGAAAATTTGTGTCGTACAGGGACCCGAATCCGCATTTCCTTCTTTACACCACGTGGGTAGTGTGCGATAAGAATTTAGACTGGCCAGAAACCGTCTTAAGATAACAGAGGCGGTTAAAGCGAGCACTCGCTTAAAGCACGAAATCCAGGTTCGAGTCCTGGACTGACACAAGTTTTTACTTACCGCCACTGAATTTAAATCAGTGGCCAATTGCGGCTAAGATCTGTACTTATCTTAAATTACATGCCAACGGCCAATCGGCAACACCGATTCCCGTCAGATCACCGAAGTTAATGAAATTTTTGGAAATTTGTGGTAAGTTCTTATGTGACCAAACTGCAGAGGTCATCAGTCGCTAAGCCTATACACTACTTAATCTAACTTACTAACTTAAACTGACTTACACTGTGGGCAACACACACACCCATGCCTGAGGGAGTCCTACCTCCGGGGGGGGGGGGGGGGGGGAAGCAGGGCAAACTGTGACAAGACGCTCAAGACCGAGCGGCTAACCCGCGCGGCGAAGATAAGCGCTGTTGAGCCTGGCTAGCACTTTGATGGGTCACCGTACGGATCTGCCGATTTGCTGTTGACAAGTCTTGTGAGGCCATTTGAAGAGCTACTTCGGCATCGGTCACGAAAACTGACATACGGGCGGGAGAGCGGCGTGCCGGTCTCACGCCCCCCTATATCCGCATCTGGTGACACCTTAGGCATATACGCTCGCGTGTTGATCGAACCTATCGGTTGTAACAGAGCATTAAGTGGAAGGGCTGGTAGTAAGGAGGTAGGCGTAATACGACAGTTCTAAGCACATTTTTTTAAACCCAAACTTTTGAAAACAACACGAAATAATTGATTTATAACAATATGTCAAAAAAAGTTTACACTGATACGCTTAATTTAATTTAATGTGGTACCTTAGGCAAGAAAAACCTTACCAACAGACGTGAATATAACACATGTGCTCATCCTATCAAAATTACTACAGTTCGTCATTCGTCTTTATTTGATCAATGCAAACAGTTACAAAACAAAACACAACTATTAGGATTTGTCTCTGGGAGGAACACGGAAATAACCACCTGAATACAGTACATATGAGTAGCATGATAACTTTTCGGTCTCCCAAAAAATGTTCAAATGTGTGTGAAATCTTATGGGACTTAACAGCTAAGGTCATCAGTCCCTAAGCTTACACACTACTTAACCTAAATTATCCTAAGGACAAACACACTCACCAATGCCCGAGGGAGGACTCGAACATCCGCCGGGACCAGCCGCACAGTCCATGACTGCAGCGTCTTAGACCGCTCGGCTAATCCCGCGCGGCCTTTCAGACTCCCGCAGAGTTCTCTTAGTTAAATATACGCGACAGCTGAGCGACATAGAACACGCCCTGTATTCAGACTCCTGGGCGACGACCGTTCCAATCACCACAGCTCACTATAACTCAAAAGGTTAATGATCGGTACTATCCACGGTGTCACCGATACCGACCAAAGGTATCTGCTGTCCGGAACACGTCGTGTAGCAGGTTTACGCAGTCCGTGGCTCCGCTCTTCCGTCTCGCTCTCTGGTTGCAACCGTTCTTCCTGTAGCTGGTTCCGGCCACGGAACACCAATATAGTGAGCCACCCCTCATGGCAGTCGGCAGAGGGCGACACCTGAGTCGCGCTGGTCGCGCCACACTGTAGTCTTTTCTTTTTTTTTTTTTCATCAGTCTATTGACTGGTTTGATGCGGCCCGCCACGAATTCCTTTCCTGTGCTAACCTCTTCATCTCAGAGTAGCACTTGCAACCTACTTCCTCAATTATTTGCTTGACGTATTCCAATCTCTGTCGTCCTCTACAGTTTTTGCCCTCTACAGCTCCCTCTAGTACTATGGAAGTCATTCCCTCATGTCTTAGCAGATGTCCTATCATCCTGTCCCTTCTCCTTATCAGTGTTTTCCACATATTCCTTTCCTCTCCGATTCTGCGTAGAACCTCCTCATTCCTTACCTTATCAGTCCACCTAATTTTCAACATTCGTCTATAGCACCACATCTCAAATGATTCGATTCTCTTCTGTTCCGGTTTTCCACAGTCCATGTTTCACTACCATACAATGCTGT
The DNA here is from genome assembly GCF_023864345.2 of Schistocerca serialis cubense. NCBI lineage: Eukaryota > Metazoa > Arthropoda > Insecta > Orthoptera > Acrididae > Schistocerca > Schistocerca serialis. The sequence goes on from NC_064646.1 coordinate 438,377,387, forward strand.
ACGTACATCCTCAGAAATTTCTTCCTCAAATTAAGGCCGGTATTTGATATTAGTAGACTTCTCTTGGCCAGAAATGCCTTTTTTGCCATAGCGAGTCTGCTTTTGATGTCCTCCTTGCTCCGTCTGTCATTGGTTATTTTACTGCCTAGATAGCAGAATTCCTTAACTTCATTGACTTCGTGACCATCAATCCTGATGTTAAGTTTCTCGCTGTTCTCATTTCTACTACATCTCATTACCTTCGTCTTTCTCCGATTTACTCTCAAACCATACTGTGTACTCATTAGACTGTTCATTCCGTTCAGCAGATCATTTAATTCTTCTTCACTTTCACTCAGGATAGCAATGTCATCAGCGAATCGTGTCATTGATATCCTTTCACCTTGTATTTTAATTCCACTCCTGAACCTTTCTTTTATTTCCATCATTGCTTCCTCGATGTACAGATTGAAGAGCAGGGGCGAAAGGCTACAGCCTTGTCTTAGACCCTTCTTAATACGAGCACTTCGTTCTTGATCGTCCACTCTTATTATTCCCTCTTGGTTGTTGTACATATTGTAAATGACCCGTCTCTCCCTATAGCTTACCCCCACTTTTTTCAGAATCTCGAACAGCTTGCACCATTTTATATTGTCGAACACTTTTTCCAGGTCGACAAATCCTATGAAAGTGTCTTGATTTTTCCTTAGCCTTGCTTCCATTATTAGCCGTAACGTCAGAATTGCCTCTCTCGTCCCTTTACTTTTCCTAAAGCCAAACTGATCCTCACCTAGCGCATTCTCAATTTTCTTTTCCATTCTTCTGTATATTATTCTTGTAAGCGGCTTCGATGCATGAACTGTTAAGCTGATTGTGCGATAATTCTCGCACTTGTCAGCTCTTGCTGTCTCGGAATTGTGTGGATGATGCTTTTCCGAAAGTCAGATGGTATATCGCCAGACTCATATATTCTACACACCAACGTGAATAGTCGTTTTGTTGCCACTTCCCCCAATGATTTTAGAAATTCTGATGGAATGTTATCTATCCCTTCTGCCTCATTTGACCGTAAGTCTTCCAAAGTTCTCTTCAATTCGACTCCTGTTTCTTCTTCTATCACATCAGACAAATCTTCACCCTCATAGAGGCTTTCAATGTATTCTTTCCACCTATCTGCTCTCTCCTCTGCATTTAACAGTGGAATTCCCGTTGCACTCTTAATGTTACCACCGTTTCTTTAATGTCACCAAAGGTTGTTTTGACTTTCCTGTATGCTGAGTCTGTCCTTCCGACAATCATATCTTTTTCGAAGTCTTCACATTTTTCCTGCAGCCATTTCGTCTTAGCTTCCCTGCACTTCCTATTTATTTCATTCCTCAGCGACTTGTATTTCTGTATTCCTGATTTTCCCGGAACGTGTTTGTACTTCCTCCTTTCATCAATCAACTGAAGTATTTCTTCTGTTACCCATGGTTTCTTCGCAGCTACCTTCTTTGTACCTATATTTTCCTTCCCAACTTCTGTGATGGCCCTGTTTAGAGATGTCCATTCCTCTTCAACTGTACTGCCTACTGCGCTATTCCTTATTGCTGTATCTATAGCGTTAGAGAACTTCAAACGTATATCGTCATTCCTTAGTACTTCCGCATCCCACTTCTTTGCATATTGATTCTTCCTGACTAATGTCTTGAACTTCAGCCTATTCTTCATCACAACTATATTGTGATCTGAGTCTATATCTGCTCCTGGGTACAAAAGGTTGCGCGCGGCATTCAGAGGCGTCGGGCACGTGGCGATGACACCATCGACACACGGTAACAAATCCAGCAGCCTGCTTCTGAATAACTTTGGTGTTTTCCTTTAACTTGACCTGTTGGAGATCCCAAAAGCTGGAACCCTACTAAAGAATGGGTCGCACTAGTGTCGTACACACGGTCTCCTTTACATATGAACCACACTTTCTATATATGAACGTAGTATCTGTTCCCGAAAGAACAGATACAATTGATGACCGTGCAGTTTCTCTAGAATGAAATGCTAATTAAATCGGCACCATAGCTGCAAACAGGCGTTGATGTACATGTAAGCAGGAGATCCTGGGTTCGATCCCCGGTCAGGGCACACATTTTCAACATGTCCCCAATGATGTATATCAACGCCTGTTTGCAGCAAGGATGTCGATTTAAATATCATTTCAACCACACTTTCCTAAAATTCTTCCAATAAACCGACGGCAACCATGCGGCTTCCCTGCTAAAATCCTTACATGCTCATTTCATACTGCTTTGCAACATTACGGGTAGATATTTGTTCGACATGACTGTGTCAAGGGCCGGCCGCAGTGGCCGAGCGGATCTAGGTGCTTCAGTCTGGAACCCCACGACCGCTACGGTCGCAGGTTCGAATCCTGCCTCGGGCATGGATGTGTGTGATGTTCTTAAGTTACTTAGGTTTAAGTAATTCTAAGTTCTAGGGGACTGATGACCTCAGATTGTAAGTCGCATAGTGCTCAGAGCCATTTGAACTGTGTCAAGGAGCACACTACTAATGCTGTTGTTTTTCCTACTCATCTGCATTAACTTACGTCGTTGTACATTTAGAGAAAGCTGTCATTCGTCATACCAAGTCGAAGTTTTGTCTAAGTCATCTTCTATCCTACTACAGTCACCCGAAGACGGCACTTACCGTACACCTCAGCATCATTAGCAAACAGTACAGACTGCTGCTCATCCTGTCCAACAGATCACTTGTCTATATAGACAGTAACAGCTGTCCCATCACACTTTCCTGAGGCATTCCTGACCATTCCTTAGTCTCTGTTTCAGGAAGGATCGTTTCAGTAGCAAGCCGGAGTGTTATTCGTACATTCTGAAAGCTACAACCTGCCTTAAAAATGGTCTCGTCAGAGGGGGTCGAAGCGTTGGGTTTCTCTAAAAAGATTAAAAAAATTCCTTCCACTACGGCACAACAGCCCGAAACGTAAACTCATCTGCTGTTAGTGTCTTCTTCCCCAGGATCTTGCTTACAAATGATCTTCTATTGGTTTCCTATAGTCCGTTTCAGGTAATTATCCCTACTCCATGTAGACATTCGGGATTAACTACGGTACTGTAGTGTCAGAATTTGGCATGATAAGACAGAGATTTGGATATGTAAGTGTTCTCTCTCAGTCTGAATACTGTCTCCGTCTTTCTCCGACTGATGTTTGGAATAAAAATTTCATCTAAGTGCTGTACAGCCTTCAGTTAAACATCATGGGCTCGAGAGGTTCACAGAGCGACATAGAGGGCACCACCCACCATTCGTCACGGGACACTGATTGCGTGATTATCTCTGGCTAGCGCCATCGTTCTCCATTTAAAGTAATCTATCGTCATCTTGTTACTGCAAGTGAATGAATATCCATATTTTATCTAGCATAACACCTGCTTCTTTTCTGTTAAAATTATTAAGCCGTTACTGAACTTTATTTCGTGGTCTGCACCTCGGAAAACATGTTCTGCCAATGAGTTACTATATCGCAGGCGGCATTTCACATCACGTTCGGGTAAGCGAGTGTTAACACTTGTTTTTGCGGTCGCAGTGTACAATTACCAGTGAGCAACCGGAATTTAGGATGTCGTACATGTTTTGCAGGTCGGAAATAGTTTTTTATTTCCTTGGCGATCTGAGGATCTTTCCAACTCCATACTCGTCCAATTCTTTCCCGATCCGATCCTTAATCGTGTTCATAAACGGGAGGAAAACTTTCCCAGTTGGCGGCTGATGTTCTCCACTACTCCCGGCTTTCTCTCTTCCTGCACGCAGTGCTTGAACCACTTCCTTATCGGAATAACCATTTTTACATGAAACCTCGCTGTAAGTGATTCAGCTCCTCTTGTAAATAAACCGGCTCGCAAATTTTATTAGCTTGTCCGGCGAGGTTTTAATTCAACCTCTTTTTTTGTCTTGGGTGATGGCTTGATTCTTTATGGAGGCATCAGTCAGTGTGTGTAGCGTTCTGTATACTACCATTTTTGACGTCGATCTGTTGTAGAATTTTTGAACATGTTTTATGCTCGCGTACTATGACATTTATTGAGACCGAAAAATCTCGTCTGTAGGAACCAACATGGGTCCAAAGAACAACGACTGTGTGAAATCCAGCACGCTATGTTCGTCCACGAGACAGAGAAAGCAGCAGATACAGGACCCCAGGTAGGTGATGGCGTGTTCCTTGACTTCCGGAAGGCCTTTGATACAGTACGGCACTGCCTCCTAATGCACAATATACGAGCGTACAGAATATCAGACGGACTGTGTGACTGGATTCAAGAGTTAGGAAACGGAACACATCTCGTCATTCTGAACGGAGAGAAGTACTCAAACGTAAAAGTAATTTCAGGCGTGGCCGAATGGAGTGTTATTGCATCATTACTTTTCACAGTATAAAGAGTGTAACAGGTGTAAGTACAGACATTTTTATATGTGGTACCTTAATATGTACACACATCAGCGTGTTGGGTGTTTCCTTTTATGTGTAACAGTCTTCCCGCTGAAAGGTCTCTGTTGGATTCCTTTCATGTTAATTTCTTAAATCTGTTGTCATTTACGGCATACATTTCACTTCTAAATTTACTGTGATGTTTCTGACTATCTGGGAGGAGACTGAGCAGTGAAACGTGTTACTTTTACACATAAACAAGAACGATCTGTTACACTACTACACTTTAAAACACAGTTTATATGTAATTCATGTCACACAGTCTCATACGGAACCTACATTCGCTTTCTTTTATATACTGTATATGATAAGATACTGTCATCCCCCTTCCCTTCTGTGTGAGAGGATGAATGAGCAAATGTATTTCTAGTTGCATGCTTGATGGTAACAGACAAGCCTGTCTGCTAGAGAACAGTGGGACCAACGTCGGAACAGGTAGCTACGCTTTCTAAAGCAGAGAGGTTTCTATCCTTAGTATGGTCCTGTCCGTCCCTTGTTATGTTGGTATAGGAAGCTGCCCCTCTGGCCACTTCCGTTTGTATTTGTGAGCCACCCTCAGGAAGGGACCACGGCAATCTGTCCGTGGCGAGCGTCTGAAGTGGTAAGATCTCCGGCTAAGCGCGTCCCTGCTAAGTCCGTAGGAGAATGGATTTCTTAAGTTCAGCCTAACTGAAAATTTAATCACCTTTATTTCAGGTTTAGCTCTAAAATATCTAATGTTATCTTAAATTGCAACGCAGTGTATTTCGAGTGTGAAGTTCAGAATATCTTCCAGTAGTTGCTTTGTCACTACTTTGTGAGTAAAGTGGAACCACGTGTTGGTCAGTAACTTTAACTAAGATTATCAATCTTAAATGCGAATGTGCGTGAGATTATAACGTCTCGTCTTGACAATATTTTTCAATATAGCAACTTTTCTTTGTGTTCAACCCACGTGGGGTGTACTTTGTGAGACCAATACCACATGCTTATACAATTGTTTGACCCATCAGGTTAATAGTAAGACGATAGTAACCAGTTCGAGGTTTTTCTTTTGTAAATTGCTTTTCGATCTAATTTATTTTAATTATCAAAATTATTGTGGAGTTACACTCTTTGTGTAAACCAAGTTGACCGCGTGAAGCATGTGGTGTAAGCATCAAAGTAGCCCTCAGCTATTCTTTTCGGGAAGATTTCACAGAGAGTTAGTATGAATTTAGTATACCAGTGTGTGGTAATTACATGACGGACAGGACTGCGCTACGAACGTAACTTCTTTGGGCGAAAATTGAATCGGTTGGTTGTGGTTAATTTCCTCTTGCATATGTTTCAACGTTCTTCGTGTGTTATTTTATGAATGCAGTGTTGTATGCAGTCTCCCAGTCTTGGCTCCCTATTTGATGTGTTCCATAAGATTACAAACTCACATTTTCACAATCCTAAATAAGGCACCAGTTTAGTTATGAATCAAGTTTAATATGCTGAAATTTCAATGATCAATGTTAAAATAAATTTCCAAATGTAAACTCATTTATTTCTTTTTATTTAAATTCTCTTTTATATATATATATATCACCGGTTGTCGTATGACTATTAAAAGATTATAATTAATGTTAGTCTGGTTGGGAATTTGGTAAGCTAGACTGGATACCTGGTGAAACAGTTGCTCAGTAATGCAAGGTTAACTTCCCCAGACAACTCACAGCTTTTAACCCACTTTTATCGTCTTGAATATCAGCACCGCTTACACCACAAATTTAAGCAACAACATTACACCGCAAACACGTCATATAAGTGACTACCCAATGTTTTCTGGACGGTCGTAACTGCACCACTAAGTTGACTGTGCCTGTCAATATATAGTAACCATTTCGTGTCCACCCGTCGATACTTCAGTGCCTAACCTGCTGCAAATAGAAAAGTGTCATTAATGGCTTGCTGTTGCCACTGTACGAGGACCGTTCAGTAAGTAATGAAATCCTTTTCTTTCTCGACCTTCAGCCCCTATAGTTCCAAGAAGTTGCGATAGCTGGCGGCGCTGTATGTAGCATTCAAAATGGCGTGTGTAACGGAGGTGCGTGCCACGCAGAGAACTATCACTGCTTTTCTTTTGGCGCAGAACCAAAACATCGCAGATATTCATAGCCGCAGGCAGAATGTCTACGGAGACTTGGCGGTGTCCAAAAGCACGGTGAACAGTTGAGCGAGGCGCTTGTCACGATCGCAACAATGTCGCGCAAATCCGTCCGATCTCCCGCGTGCCGGTCGGCCGCACACAGCTGTGACTCCTGTAATGCTGGAACGTGCGGACACTCTCATTCGAAGTGATGAACGCATTACAATCAAACTCCTCGCTGCGCAGCTGGACGTCTCTCTTGCTAGTGCTGCCACACTCATCCGCTAGTTGGCCTACTCGAAGATGTGAGCCCACTGGGATCCTTGCTACTTGACGGAAGACTATGAAGTGCAGCGAAGGACCATTTGTGCGGAATTGCTTCTGCCTTACGAGGAAGGTTATTGATGCAAGCCTTTGGCTTCGACGTCGACCAGCAGAGTGGTGCCACGCGGGCGTACAGAGCCTAACCATAAGGTGGCGTAAGCCCGTCGAATTGAAAGGCGATTATGTTGATAAATTGGGGTTTGAAGACAAAAGAGTGAGGAATAAATGGTGTATTTGAATAGTGAATAAAACTAAACTTATTTTAGAAAAAAAATGTGCTGCATTACTTATTGAACGCCTCCCGAACTTCGAAGTAATAACCAATATAAAAAAATACTACTCGCAACAGTTATAATTATTAGCCTTCAGATGAGGTAAATACTGATATAATCTTGTTTAGTACACTGCCGCTGCTACCGAGCGGTTCTAGGCGCTTCAGTCTGAAACTGAACTGCTGCTACGATCGCAGGTTCGAATACTGCCTTGGGGTTGCATGTGTGTGATGTCCTTAGGTTAGTTTAAGTAGTTCTAAGCCTACGGGGCTAATAAGCTCAAATGTTAAGTCCCATAGTGCTTGGAGCTATTTGAACCATTCTCAGTCACTAATAAAAATACCTGCATTTATTCCCGGTGCGCCCTGTATGTAAAACAGCTAATAAAGTCGGAAGCTCCATGAGGCTTCTTACGGATGATGCTGTTGTGTATTGAAAAGCAGCAGGGTTAGAAAATTGTAGCGAAGTGCAAGCAGACCTGCACAGGATGGACGCTAGGTGCAGCCAATGGTAACTGACCCTCAACATTGATAAACGTAACGTGCTGCGAATACATTGAAAGAAAGATCCTTTTTTGAGTAATTGCACGATTGCACAACAATCACTGAAAGCAGTTACTTATAGAAATTATCTAGGAGTATACGTACGAAGGGATCTGAAACGAAACGGCCACTTAAAATAAATCGCAGGTAAGGCAGGCAGATTCACTGGAAGAATCCTCAGGGAGTGCAGTCCACCGATAAAGGAAAAAAATGGTTCAAATGGCTCTGAGCACTATGGGACTCAACATCTGAGGTCATCAGTCCCCTAGAACTTAGAACTACTTAAACCTAACTAACCTAAGGACATCACACACATCCATGCCCCAGGCAGTATTCGAATCTGCGATCGTAGCAGTCACGCGGTTCCGGACTGAAGTGCCTAGAACCGCACGGCCACTGTGGCCGGCCCGACAAAGGAAGTAGCTTACAAAACACTCGTTCGACCAATAATCAGTCTGGGCTCCGCACCAAATGGAGAAAATAGAGAAAATAGAGCATCAAGTCTCGTTAGAGTTCCATTCAGTAGGCGCGAAAGTGTGACGCTGATTCTCAGTCAAAACCAGTGGCAGACACTGCAAGAGAGGCTTCGTGTGAGACGGTATGTAGAGAGTGTAGAAGAGCGACCTCCTACGTTCCTCCCACGAAAAGGCCATGAAAGTAAAATCAGAGAGATTCGAACCTACACCGGGGATTACCGGCAACCGTTCTCCCAGCAAGCCATTCGCTACTGGAACAGGAAAAGAGTGAGGAGACGTTGGTATACAAAGTAACCTCTGCCACACACCGTAAGGTGGCTTCCCGAGTATAGATGTAGGTGCAGATGTAGATGAATGCGAACTTAGCTTCGTAAAACTAATAGAGCTGGGCGTGAGTAAGCTTCCTTCCTTGCTGCGGTGTCTGTGAGATCTCTACTGTCACGAATACGTAGCACTGAGTCGCGTCGCTGGCATAGCCAAAATAAAAAAAGGAAACGCAGAGCGGTTTATGACGCACGGGCCGGGCCGAGCCGAAAGTAATAGCAGCGCTCCGCTTCACCCGCCCTCCCCCTCCCCCACTCCACCACTCCATCTCTCGTCTTGTCCGCGATGTTCCTCAGAGTTACGGGGAGAGAACACGAATTGTTGGTAAATTGCAGTCATCGTCGACGGCGACGGATGCGGGCCGGCGAAGGCGGGGAAGAGCGAGGGAGGGACGAAAAAGGAATTAAAACTCACACGCGCGCGCGCCCACACACACACACACACACACACACACACACACACGAGAGCACGTCCCCGGCTCACCTCAGCGTGCCCGGCCGACCGCAGCCGGCTACACAGGCCAGGACCCTCTTATTTCCTCTCAGCGCTGCCGCCGTCTCGGGCGGACTTGCGGGGATTCTATTAGGCGACAATTAAATGCGGACCTTGCTTAGCCAGACGTGAGGCGAGGGTACCGCACACGGCATGAGGCGGTGTAGCGTAACGAGCGCCGGTCGGGTTTTTACGCGACCCGACGTGCCTCCCCCCACCCCACCCCCCTCCCTTCCTCCTTCCAAGCCCTCAGCCCGCGACGGTCAACTATCTGGACCGGCGGAGCAGTGTCACGTATTAGCCGTTCGACAAACAGTCAGCGTCTCCGATAGGGATCTGGCCGGTAATTTGGGGGCTTTCGGGGTGAGATAGTAGATCACCCGGTTCCGGTTTCCCAGCGTCTCGCGGCGAGTCGCGGCAGCGACACCCCGCAATTAAGCGGGAATTGTGGACGTGGCGCGGCCGTAATGCGCGGCTGCCGCCGGCCGGCGTTATTTCGCGAGACGTGTCCCGCCAGCGACCGCCGGCACTTGTCAGCGGCTGCCTGCTGCCGGGCTGCACACCGCACCACACTGTACCACGCCTACCGCCTCCGCCGTGCCTCCTCCCCCTCCCTGACTTACATGTTGCTCCTCCGCCTCTCTACATCAGTTCGCTGCACAGCTCTTGAGCGTAGTCTGATGTGACGTGGAGTGCTTGTAATTGTGCGTATCCCCCAGATGCGGAATTAAAGTCCCCTTGATCGAAAAACGGAGAGAAGCTCTCTAAGCATTCACGACTTACCAAATCTTAAAAGGGCTCTGAGCACTGTGGGACTAAACTTCTGAGGTCATAAGTCCCCTAGAACTTAGAACTACCTAAACCTAACTAACCTAAGGACATCACACATATCCATGCCCGAGGCAGGATTCGAACCTGCGACCGTAGCGGTCGCGCGGTTACAGACTGTAGCGCCTAGAACCGCTTGTCCACTCCGGCCGGCATTAATTCTAAATTTAATACGGTTAAGGCCACCGTTAAAAAACGGTCGTGCATAAATACACAGGACAACCACTTCCCGACATCACGTATTAGTTAAGGGAGGCATCTAACTGCAGAACTAAAGTGCATTCTCATAAAATATGCTATTTATTTTCCTTAATGTGCATTCACGAAGGAAAAACCATCAACAAAATGACAATGAGTAGAAAGTTAAAGAAACAATTATGTTTAACTCCAATCTTGGTAGAGGCCTATTCAGAAAGTGAGGTCCGACCGGTCGCAAAATGGAAAGCACTGCAAAAAATCAAATTTTTTTTAATTTGGAACAGTTAAGTACAGCTTCCAGCTACTTCTCTACATCGAAATTAGAATTATATTTTAATACCTTCAGCTGATATTGGGCGTTGATATATATCAAAGGGGGCAGGTGAAAATATGTGTCCCCACCGGGACTCGAACCCGGAATCTCCTGCTTACATGGCAGACGCTCTATCCATCTTTTTTTTATTTTATTTATTTTTTATCTCATTTCGTTCGCTTTTGTTCGTTGCATCTACTCGGGGCGGACGTCGTAAGACAACCGTGTAAGTTCGTTATTGATAGATAAACTCAGTTTTTTTTTAATTTCAGAGGGCACGTAACCCTCTGACCGAACACGCTGAGCTACCGTGCCGGCTACCCATCTGAGCCACCGAGGGCACAGAGGATAGTGCGACTGCAAGGACTGTCTCGCGCACGCCTCCCGCGTACCCACATCGTCACCTTGTATGCCCACACACTACATTCGTAGTGTCCCACCCCAACACACTCATCACTCGTGGAAGACATTCTTACCAAGTCCTTTAAGAATTCGGGGAATGCGTGTGCATCCCCCAGAAGGTCATGGCCGGTGTTGCCAGAACTATGTACTTATACGGATATGGTGTCAGTTCTTTCGGACATGTCCGAATTCTAATTTCGTTCTAGACGGCTGCAGGTCATCAACGGTGTCTGACACCATATCCGTATAAGTACTTCTCTACATAGTCGTCGCTCCGATTAAGACGTTTGTCGTAGCGTTGTACCAAATTTCCAATACCCTCGTCACAGAGGCAGCCGCCTGTGCTTCCTGCCAATTCTCTACGTTGGTCTACAGTTCGCTGTTTGTTCCAGAACATTGTATTCATCACCAGCGGTTCATGTTGGCAGAGAAGAACCTCGGGGAGAGTCAATTTCGAGCTCTATTCTGGGTGATCAAACGCACCTCATCGTAAACGCTGCAGGAGCATCTTCACTGCCCCTGCAGAGTGCGGCCGAGAGTTGTCTTGCAGAAGGAAACGCGTGACAGCTATGTTATGTGGGCTGTATAACATCAGGTGATATCTCACCCCAGACCCTCGTACACTATTGTTCTAAGCATCATTACGTGCTCACGGTACGCCCAGAACTGAAAAGAGCGACGTGACGAGATCGACGGAAATACTGGAGGCACTATGAACTCATCTGTGCAAGGCTTCATCGGATTTTCAGTGTGGTTTCCACTTCGCATCCCATCGGATCTTACTCTCCGAATAGCCCTCGTAGCAATATTGAAATGGAAATGAGTGTTTGGCGTCATTGGCCGGGAGGCCCCTTGCGGGGGACGTCCAACCGCCTTGGTTAGGTCCTATTACATTCTACGCCACATTGGGCTACCTGCGCGCCGCATGGGAATGAAATGATTATCAAGACAACACAACACCCAGTCCCTGAGCGGAGAAAATCTCCGACCCAGCCGGGAATCGAACCCGGGCCCGTAGGACGGCAGTCCGTCACTCTGACCACTTTTTTTTTATTTTGTTCGTTGTATTTGGTCGTAGCGGACACCACATGACATCAGTTGAAGTTCGTTGTTGATCCTTTCACTCAATTTTTTTTATTACAGAGAGCAACCAGCTCTCTGATCGAACACTCTGAGCTACCGTGCCGGGTGCCACTCAGCTATCGGGGCTGATGTACCAATATTGGGATTTTGTAATGAATATTGCCAATGGTCAAGCGGAAAGCGCATCAGAAAGTGCCAATATAAAATTAACTCGGAACATCAAATACGGTTGAAGGGCGCAGAGTGCGTCCTGCAAATAAACCAACTAACCGCGGTCATCAGTTACCAAAAGGATTAACTCCACAAAGTTCACAAACACTGTACCGCCTGAATTATGCCACGGGAAAGTATTACTGCCCGAATCTCACCAAGTAACTTCCAGTACTTGTGCGTGAATGCGCGCCGGCCGTGTTTGGCAGTCAACAGCGTTTGCGATCCATTTTCGCGTGCGCAGCCAGCGAAACCGTCGTTCTTGGAAGCAGAAGGTAGTGTGTGTCCTTACTAAAACTCCACCTTCTCCTGTGTTCTGGAAAAGCTCTAAGTCGTCCACCAATGACAGTAATGATTCCGAATACTGTCCAACCTCTAGCAAAGTTTTGCCGAGATTGTGACCATCGCCCCAATGAAACTTCAAGATTTTGACAGAGCGTCTGCAAAAGCAGCCGTTGAGACGCCGTGTCTTTCAGTTCTCATGGAAGCGTCCAGCCGTTGCTTTTTTAACATAATCAGACAGTCCTTCACGTACCCCTCGTGTCTTTGCACGAGTGTTTGGAAGCCACCCGACGTGCTGTCTGCTGCCGCGTTAACATGGCCAGCCCAGAGCCAGGAGCCATGGGGAACAGCTTCGGTCCAGAGATACACATCTATGGGCGTCGCAAAGGTCAGTTGCTCACTTTCCTCCGCCGTTCTCTTTGCTAGGATGTTGTGCCGAATACACAGAAAAACACAACTTCTCATAAACAGAAGCGAACAGCTAATTCATTTCCTAGCTTGACCGTGGGCTATATGTGAAGTCACATACGCATCTTGGAAGTAGTAACACAAATTATGGAAAGAAGATATAAATTATCCATTCATTATTTTAATAGACCTGGGGTGTACTATGAAAGTATAAAAGGACGAATAAAAATATTTCGGGTGGCGCTACATGGGTATTAAACCAACTTACGCTGAGTTCGAATATAATAAATTTCTCTCCTGCCCACAAATCAGCCCGGATTTAGGAAGCACCTCTTGTGCAAAACTCAGCTTGCCCTTTTCTCACATAGAATTCTGCGAACCACTCATCAAGGCCACCAGGCAGATTCCATATTCCCAGACGTCCGGAAAACATTTTACACGCTGCCCCACTGCACATTCCCTACGAAGGTGCGAGCTTACGGAATAGGTTCTCAGATATGTAAGTGGCTCTAAGACTTTTGAGTAATAGAAACCAGCGCGCCGTCCTGGACGGTAAGTGTTCATCAGAGACAAAGGTACCGTCCACAATGCCCCAGAGAGGTGCATAGGACCGCTTTTGTGCTGTATATACGAGACACCTTCCATAGTGGCTCAAACTTTACTTTTTCCCGTGGTTCATGGTACGCTACTGCACTAATTTGGAAAAAAACTATATTCAGTTACGTGCAACAAATACATACCAGCAATTGATATAGCAAATGAGCAGGAGTCAGTAAATAGGGTATAATGCTGCAAATGTTTTGGTGTACATATTGAAGAAAACTTTTGCTGGAAGAAGCACACTATTGAGCTTCTCGAACAATTAAGTTTCGCTAATTTTGTTGTTCGTATAATAGCCAATACTGGAAAGAATGTAATCAGTCTCTAGGCATAAGTTGCATATTTTCACTTAATAACGTCTTGTGGAATAACTTTCTCTGTTAATTCATCACTTACAAAGAAAGCGTTGATGGCATAAATGCGAGTAGTACGTATAACATGTTGGTCATCTAGGTATATCTTCAAGGAGCTAGGCATTTTAACTGCGCCACCACAACACATATATTCGCTAATAAAATTCGACATAAATAATTCATCACTATTCGAGAACAACAGAGAACAACAGAAATTGACCTTTATTATCCAGTATTAAAGCAAGTTTCAAATCTAACTTAAAATCATTTGCCCTAGACAACTCCTATTCTAGATACGAATTTCTATTTAAAACCAGGTAGTGGCCGAGCGGTTCTAGGCGCTACAGTCTGGGACCGCGCGACCGCTACGGTCGCAGGTTCGAATCCTGCCTCGGGCATGGATGTGTGTGATGTCCTCAGGTTAGTTAGGTTTAAGTAGTTCTAAGTTCTAGGGGACTGATGACCTCAGAAGTTAAGTCGCATAGCGCTCAGAGCCATTTGAACCATTTTGAACCAGGTAGCCAGTAAAAAAAGATCTTGTTTTTAACTGTTGTTACATGAGTACGACTAAATGATAATATTTTCACTAATGTTGACTCTAATTATATATACATATCCTATAAACTGACTCGTTATAGACCATGTAGATAAAAGAATAGCCCAGATGATCCATAGAACATGTAATTGACTAACAGCTGTAGCGTTATCCCTGCACAGTACAGTCCATTTTCCCAGTTGCTGTCATTATGTGAGCGGACAACATGGACTGTGCGATTGATAACGTAGCTTCTGTGGAAGGAGGATGTAAACACTGCGATACTCAAAGGCGGCTCACGGCACTGTGGGGGGAGAGGGCACCGTCACGAAAACATTACAACACAACGTTCGTTCCCCTACGGGTTCGAAAACCACGGGTGCCATTGCTGAAATGGGGTTCCAGATACTGCCCCACCCTCTGTATTCTCCTGACCTGGTATTAACTTCTGTAGGCCTTCCTCGAACCACTTTTCCGGAGTCTGTTGCATACACCGCAGGACAGCTGCTCGCAGTTCCTGGAAGTCTGCGAAATGATGTCCACGCTGTTTCGTCACAGCCCCGAATAGATGGTAATCAGAGGGGGCCAATTTAGGATAATACCGTGGGTATGGCCGTACCTGCCTGCAATCTAACTTCGGAGATGGCATCCGTGGTTTTCCGACTCGTATAGCGCCGAGCGTTGTCATGTTGCAAGAGCAGGTGGACTCTCTCCACACACTGCCACCGATCGGCTGTGAATATCCGCAGTGTTTACACCCTTCTTCCACAGAAACCACATCGTCCAACAGTGTCCTTGATGATCACACTCCATGTTGTCCACTCACGTGGTGGGAAATTGGGCTGCACTGTGCAGGGATTACACTTCAGTATTGTCCTGCCACCTGCGGTTAGACCAAAGCACTACATGATGTGTCAAGTGGTGCACCACGAACAATGGGAAAAGTGAAATTCGATGTAGAACGCCCTCATACATGAACGTTCTTAAGGACAGGGTGAGCAACAATATGTGACTGTTGATGATATTACAGAATACAGCAGAGAGAAATAATCCAAGCCGCAATTTTTTCTGGTATTATTATTGTTTGAATAGCTGTGAACACATGCAGCTGTTCGTTTATAAACAGGCGTTCACGTAGTAGAACTGACAGTAAATACGGCACTGACCCCTTCTCATAGATCATACAATTACGTGACAGACCTGGATAATTTGTTTTGTTACTAGAGATATTATTGTGTTGTGTGGAATAAATATTTCCACTATGCGTGGTAGCTATAGGTAGCAGTGGGTCTAATACTGTTTGTTTGGCATCGGGTTGTTCCTGTTGCACATTACTGATTTGTATCGCAATGTTATGACTGTCTTGCAATTGCGTTAAAGTATTATCTCTAATGAATTCTCAGATGAGTACAATTCAGGCCGAATAACCTTTTCCGAAACACTATTCAGAGATAAAAGTTCAATAGTTGAAGGCTGAACCAAGTCTGTTAGTTCAGATCTTAATTGTTCATTGCTGTGAATTGGCATTTCATCAGATACTGTCTCTCGTTTAAATTACGTAGTATTTGAGTCAATTAGCGTTTGATATATGCTAGATATTATATCTCTACATGTAGATGACATTCCACTAAACTGTGTCGCCATTTTCTTTACTGTAGAACACAGATCAATGTATTTAGTGGTTATTTCTTTACTTGGTTGCTATTTTCTTACATTGGGCTGAAAATATCTTACGAAATTCATTATTGTCACTTTACGTTTGATCTGGCACTTAAGTTTCAAAAATGTTCAAATGTGTGTGAAATCTTATGGGATTTAACTGTTAAGGTTAACCGTTAAGCTTACACACTACTTAACCTAAATTATCCTAAGGACAAACACACACACCCATGCCCGAGGGAGGACTTGAACCTCCGCCAGGACCAGCCGTTTTAAGTTTATAAAATTGTTCTATATCAGATAATAATCTGTTTACCACCATTCGTTGAAAACTTGTCTAACCATTCTCCCTATTTTACTAAAATCGTTCAAAAGCTACCTTTAACATAGTGAGTTGATGAAGTGTGCTAACAAGGTTTGGGGCTTATATGTCAAAAAGTAATCCCACAAACAAATGCTATCACACAGAGTTACACTTTATAATACTAACAGAACCATTACAATTCGTTGTATTTGTTGTCGCAGGACCTTTACCATCGGCTGGGGGTGAAGTTAAGTACACACATCAAAAAAATGTTTTGCGTCACCTCGGTTTCCAGACCTGAAGACAGACGTTGACTGTGGGTATTCTATCACAGACACAGTCCTTTTGAATGTTCAGAGATGTTACTAAACCCGCCTAAGGATGTAAACAACCATGCGTGAGCAGCGCCAATTAGACGGAGGTTTTCCGACACCCGATCAGTTCCAGTTGCTCCACCAGGAAGGAGCTATACGGCTCATGTTGTCTGTAGTTCAACCATGCCTAGACGGTCAGTACTGCTGTTTGATCGCGTCCGCATTGTTACTTTGTGCCAGGAAGGACTGTCAACAAGGGAAGTGTCCAGGCGTCTCGGAGTGAAGCAAAGCGATGTTGTTCGGACATGGAGGAGATACAGAGAGACAGTAACTGTCGATAACATGCCTCACTCAGGCCGCCCAATGGCTACTACTGCAGTGGATGACGACTACCTATGGATTATGGCTCGGAGGAACACTGGCAGCGTCACTGAGTTGAATAATGCTTTTTGTGGAGCCACAGGACGTCGTGTTACGACTCAAACTGTGCGCAATGGGCTGCACGATGCCCAACTTCACCCCCGACGTCATTGGCGAGGTCCATCTTCGCAACCACGACACCATGCACCGCGGTACAGATGACCCCAAAAACATGCCGAATGGACCGCTTAAGATTGGCAACTAGTTCTCTTCACCGATGAGTATCGCTTGTGCTTTCAATCGTCGGAGACGTGTTTGGAGGGAACACGGTCAGTCTGAACGCCTTAGACACACTGTCAAGCGAGTGCAGCAAGGTGGAGGTATTCTGCTGTTTTGGGGTGGCATTATGTGGGGCCGACGAACGCCGCTGGTGGTCATGTAAGACGCCGTAACGGCTGTACGATACTTGAATACCATCCTCCGACCGACAGTGCAACCAAATCAGCATCATATTGTCAAGACATTAGTCTTCATGGACGACAATTTGTGCACCCATCGTACACATCTTGTGAATGACTTCCTTCAGGATAATGACATCGCTCGACTAGGGTGGCCAACATGTTCTCCAGACATGAACCCTATCGCACATGCCTAGGACATATTGAAAAGGGCTGTTTATGGACGACGTGACCTACCGACCACTCTGAGGGATCTACGCCGAATCGCCGTTGAGGAGTGGGACAATCTGGACCCACAGTGCCTTGATGAACTTGTGAATAGTATACCACGACGAATACAGGCATGCATCAATTCAAGGGGACGTGCTACTGGGTATTAGAGGTACCGGTGTGTATAGCAATCTGGACCACCACCTCTGAAGGTCTCGCTGTATGGTGGTACAACATGCAATGTGTGGTTTTCATGACCAATAAAAAGGGCGGAAATAATGGTTATGTTGATGTCTGTTCCAATTTTCTGTACAGGTTCCGGAACTCTCGGAACCGAGGTGATGCAAAACTTTTTTGATGCGTGTATAATTCAAAATAGCTAATATTTATGAAAAATCTATATTAGTCCAATAGTGCTCAATCAGGTCTACCCATAGACACTTCGTTTGTGAAGATTGTTTAAGGCATTATCGATGTACTAATTCTTAAATTTCATTCTGTACATTTAGTGGATTTAGTCTGATTTGATATTTATTCTGGACGTTCAAACCATAGCAGTTACCGCTCACAACGACCGGGCACCAGTTTTCCCGATCATGTTGTAGGGAAACAGCCTACTCACGCCATATATAATTCATGTGCTTTCCATTGTGTGCCAGCCTAGTCCACTCCAACTAGCTATGACGTCATGATTGTTGCACAGTACCTTAAAAGTAAAGTAAATGAGCTGAAAAGTTAATAGCATGTCAGGGGTGATGCTAAAATAATAATGTGCTAAGTTTCAGTTTAGTAACTTTAACAGTTTTCTAAACTTGGACATTTTATGTAAAAATCATCAGCACAACAGGAAGGAGCTAGAAGCTTCAAAATTTATATTCGGATTCCTTTTTCATTGTAATTTAATAGAAACAGCATGTTGGATCACGCAAAGTAATATTTAGGTCGAAATTCATGATTTTTCTCTTTTTGTGTCCTAAAAGTGTGGAAGCAATATAGATTAAGTAAGGGATTAGATAAAGCTAGGATGTTTAGATTTAGGTAGAATGGAGATACGCTATAATAACAAAGATGTGAGAAGTTTCTAAAAGGTAGCTATAAAACTATAGCTGTAGCATCTCTCCAAAGGGCAAGTTCAGAGCTCATCTATTGCGTGCAGTGCAACTAAAATAATTCTCTCGCCAAAAGTATTTAACCTAACCACATCAGAATTTTATTACAGATACTTACCTGTGTGCTAATAGCACAGTTATATTGAGAACTTCATTGGCCTTCAGCGAATGAAGCAATTAATTGTTTAGTAACTTGAAGAAGTGTTCTGCTAGCCCCAGTTGTTAGAAAGTCAAATGTTTTCGGCTGTACCTTCGGCGGTCCGCACTGTGGCTATGTAAATAAGTGTGTTGCGAGTTAGAGTCAGGCCCTAGTGCGCTTCTAGATTCGTATCAGTGGGCACTCCGAGTCGGAAGCCACGTCGTGTCTGTGCAATTGCAAGGAACAGCCTTGGATGCGGTATTATGTAACTCGGTATGCACACAACAATGAGTTCGCATTGTGAGAAAGTGTTAATTGTGGAACGACTTCAGTGATTTATTCTCAGATTGCGTATGTCGTATTTTCACGTGTCGCCGCAGGACAGATCTTCTACCATTACTAGCGTGGCATTTGATGAGTATTAGCATCAAATTTTGGCGAGCATTCACTTTGAACATTTACATCAATAACGATTATTGAAAAGTTTCGTTATGTAGGGATAACAGGATCCACACAATAGACTCTGAACAGCTCTGATAATAGTACAGCTCATAGTAGCATTGCTTGGGTAAACATTCGTGTGAAACTTTACATGTTATCGTTTTCAGAATATAGTGAAAATTGTTATAGTAAACTGCATTTTCTATGAATCCCCCTAAACCCTCAGTGTAAAGAACTTCAATGATTAATAACTTTATTTCTCCATCAGAGTGGGCACATTGAACTCTAATTACAGGCATCACGTTTTTGCTAATCACTTTCTGGTTGCCAACAGTGTAGTTAGAGAGCCTGTGTTGAGAACGGCAACAATAGACAAATTTTCCATCCGCCATCCCACAATGTGGCCAAAGCTTGCTCTTACCTGACACGGGGTCTTGGCAGTTCTTGTGCCAACCAATAACTGAGGCTGAAAGCGTGCCGCCTGCCTTCTGTTGATGACCCCATGGAGGCTCGTGAAGCTGCTTGGCTGTGCCGTTATCGGCTGACCCGCCCCGCTGGCTTTTATAACACTTGCGCCGGCTCTGTAACTCCTGCCTCAATCACGAACAGAATGCACACACACGGCTGCGTCTATTCTGAAAGTCTGTCGCAGTTGTGGGAGTGTACCCTCTCACGTGTTGCTGGTGGGGCTTCGTGTACAACTGCCATTTCCCCCTTTTCCTGTTCCAGTAGCGAATGGTCGACGGGAAAAACCATGGCCTCCATGTGAGCTGGAATATCTCTAATTTGTACATGTTTGAAATCTAATGAATAATTTCACACATCTAAACTGAAAAGTATAACATAATTATATAAATAAAAGTGAATTTTTAATATACTACGTTTATAAATTGGACCAGAAATTATAAATTAATTTTTTCTAACCCAGCACGGATCCCCAACTCCACGCAGATATTCCTGAAAATTTGTGGTCTCAAATTTTTAATAGATACGAAAATACTTGCAAGATTTAAATCGAAAACGTGGGGCATATGCAGTACAGAACTAATGTGTGAACAGTTCACCTCCTTACTGCTACACTATTTAATAATTCGCACATGAATAGTTGACGTCTCATATCTGTCTGGTTAGGAGAAATTATTTGATACTATTTAGTTTGAGTTAAAAACATGTTATATTAAAATTCATTTTTATTGACATAACTATTAAATTTATGAACATTTAAAACACATTGCCATTCTTTGTAACAACTGGAAATCTGCACAAGCTTTGAATATATATTTGAGTAGTTTCTGTGAAAGTCTGGGTTTGCTACACATATAGTCTGCAACATCATTAACATACAACATGTACAACAGTCTCAACACAGTTTCCTGGAGCAAGCCTCATGTTAGTTGTACTTTTGTGCATGACTCTCCATTAAGATAACGCGTTACGTCCTTGCTACCAAGAAATCGTCAGTCAAGCAGAATTTTTTTTTGTACTCCATGTAATCCTACATTTGCTAGTAATTGTAATTTATAGCTGTGGTCTGATGCTATATGCCGATAGGTCAGAATTTATGCTCAGGCCTCTTTAGCTTAGTCTGCAGTATATTTCAAGCCTAAAGTGTTTTTGGGCTTCCGAGTTGAGAACTGTTGGATTAAAGGTTTTACAATAAAATTGTAAATGGTAAGGTCTTATGCAACCTCCGGCGGGGGCAGCCTCACGAACCGTGGCAAGGCACCTAAGACCGCACGGCTACCCCTCGCCGCTTTTACGATAAAATAGATTGCAACAGTTGCCTTATGCTATGGCTGAAGCGATCTGATAAGTGATTCACACCTTTACTTTGCCGCTTCGAAAAACTCGCGAGGTAATTTATATGGATCATGAGAATCTTTCGCAGTTCTTTGTGGATGTTACACAGGTGGCAGAGCCAATTAACTTAACAATTATTTCTGAAGAACCAGTAAGTACCTTTGTGCTTTAGGTTGCACAGTCTGGCAAGATGTATATGCAGTTAACCTTTAAAACCAGTCTGCTACTCAGATAACTCCTCCATTTCTTTGAATTCTGTCCGTTTCGTTTCTTTAAGACAGATTAACTTCTCAAATATAACAGACCACATGAAATATATTACTGTAATCTGCAATTTCTCTTGCCACTGCAGCACCTGCAGCAGAAGAAACTCTGAATTCTCCGATATGTATCTTAGATTAAGAGTCTCTATAACGCGTTTCCTGTTTTTTCGTTCGCCAGCTGTCAGGCGAGCAGAATGCTAAAACGGAAAATATATAGCTGCGCGTTTGAGCTAATAAGTTCTGATATGCACCTGCCTGATTATTATAATTACGGCCTACGTGATATTAGTTTCTTTGGGCACGGTCCTATCTCGCACGGTATTCAATATAATGGTAGGTACGCGCGTATCTCATAATAGGACGGACGCAGTCATCGATCTTTCTTTCCATTGTAACGTCGAGGTCATACCGTGCTAGGCTACTTTAGGCAGTGTTTTTTCCTCACCTGGAGAGCCTTCCGATAAAATGCTAGCACATGCTTATTTAGTCTCTTCCGTGGTTTGCGGTATCAGTTGAACCGTTGATCTGTGTCAGACGTGTCAGATGTTATGGATTTTCTACATAACATATGGAGTTGTAGTATGTTTTAAAATAGCACAAATCAGCAGAGCTAGCGTCCGATGTCTTAAATTACGAGCTCGTTGCCGTCGCATCCGGCGGACAGATGGAGTTCTGAAACTTCCTGGCAGATTACAACTGTTTGCCGGACCGAGAATCGAACTCGGGACTTCTGCCTTTCGCGGGCAGGGGCTCTACCAACTTACTCAGGCACGACTCTGGACCCATCCTCACAGCTTTATTTCCGCCAGTACCTCGTCTCCTACCTTCCAAACATCACAGAAGCTCTCCTACGAAACTTGCAGATCTAGCACTCCTGGAAGAAAGAATATTGCGGAGGCATCGCTTATCTACAGCCCGGGGGATGTTTCCAGAATGAAATTTTCACTCTGCATCGGAGTGTGTGCTGTTATCAAACTTTCTGTCAGATTAAAACACAGTTTCATAACAGCGTACTTAATTTGAAGTAAGCTATTATCAATCCTAAGGCCCCAGGTCCCGGATGGGTAGGAGATATTCTCCGCTCAGGGACTAGGTGTTGTGTTGTCCTAATCATCATCATTTCATCCTCATGCCGGCACGGTAGCTCAGAGTGTTCGGTCAGAGGGTTAGCTGCCCTCTGTGTAAAAAAAAAAAAAAAAAAAAAAAAAAAAAAAAAAAAAAAAAAAAAAAACAAACCTGAGAGAATGAATCAATAATGAACTTCAACAGGCGTCAGGGGACGTCCGCCACGAACAATTGCAATGAACTACAAAGAACAAAATGAGATTAAAAAGAATAAAAAAAGTTGGTAGAGCACTTGCCCGTAAACGCAAGGGTCCCGAGTTCGAGTCTCGGTCCTGTACACAGTTTTAATCTGCCAGGAAGTTTCATAACAGCGTACACTCCGCTGCATAGTGAAAATTTTATTCCAGATCGAGCTCTGCCCTACGAATTTCGCCATCTAAATACAGACGGGAAAGACTAATTTCACTGTGTATTCAGTTTAAAATTTAGTATGCCTTCGGTCTTAGCCTGTTACCTTGTTTGCTTTGAGCAAACAATAATAACTGAAGTCCAAGAGATAAGTGCTCCGATTAAAAAGACTGCGCATCGCGTTTCGAGCACGGTTCTGCTGATCTTCAGACATTTATACATACAGAAAAGTGTTCCTTAAAAATAAAATGTCTTACAATAAATTAACATTGGACTTTTTGTATATTGTTCACTGATGATTTGGTTGTTGGGGAATTCTGAGGGAGGGGGGCAGTGGTTGGTGATCAAATGATGTCCAGTGATGTGTTCTAACCAACCACTGCCCCCGTCCCTCCAAATACCTCAACACTCACGCCAACAGTGAACAAAAAACAAAAAGTCTTATGTTAATTTAGCTTTAGGCCTTTTATTTTTTTGTGTGTATAAACGCTTGAAGATGAGGAGTACATTCTCGAAACGCATTGCAATTTGTTAAATTAAACATAATACAAATAAAAATGATGGCTAGCAGAAAATAAGACTAAAAGAAGTCTTCTAGTATCAAACATACAACTTAATTTGA